>NC_133302.1:1713457-1729374 GCF_005239225.2 Populus alba | reverse complement strand
AGATTAAGATTTACCAAATATTGCAAAAAGTATGGCAGATAGTTAAACCATAGTTTATCTGAGCATCAATCAGATGTTTTAGATCCATTGGTAGTGAGTCCTAGGGCATCTCCCAAGTTAAATGTGCTTTCTCATTGTTCTCCTCCCGATTCCTCCATTGCCCTTCCTCATCATTGCAGCAAATTCACCATAGTCTATTTGTCCATACCCTGCAACACAATTCCATGATCACATGTTGTCAGAAGCTCCTACAACTCCCAAAACAAATGTAATGTGCTTCTGAATGATTTGTCCGAGTAAAGCTCCAAGATTCTTTATATTAGGAGGGGAAAAAAAATGGATTGCAATGACAGTACATAATGGACTTACATTATCTTGATCGATTTCTTTAATCATCTCATCAAGGTGGAGCTCGCTTAGGCCGAACTCTTTGCAGGCTTGTTGAAGCTCATCAATGGTTATGTATCCACTGCTATCTTTGTCAAAGAATGAGAAAGCAGACACTAAATTTTCCTCTCTCTCCAATTTATTCAAGTGCACAGTGGCAGCTAGAAATTCACCATAATCAATTGTTCCACTGTTGTCAATATCAGCCTGCCAAAAATACCCACAAAGCATGCACTTGTTCAATTTCATGTCAACTGAATGGTTGAAAAACAAAAACAGAAACTACAGAGGATTCGAGCAAGTTCTCTTACAGCATCCATCAGATCCTTTATCTCAGACTCCATTAGTTCAGAGCCTACTCGCCTTAATCCATCTTTTAATTCATCAAAAGTTATTGTTCCACTGTTGTCTGTGTCTATCATTTTGAACAACTCTTTCAAACCACCAATCTCTTCTTCAGAAAGCCTGTCTGCTATGACCTAAAATTCATTACGAGAATCACTATGCATCAGTTCAGTTGAGGTCAGCATTACACCATACTAACATAGTTACACTCATAGATACACACATACATGCGCAATTTATTCATAGTTTATTCATAATCAGTTTGCTTAACAATCAACGTGGTTGATTTATTCATAGTTTCTTTCAGCGGAACCAATATATTAATCAAAGAAAACTACACATCTGCAAGAACCTTACACGCAAAGCCATCTTCTTAAGCTTGTTCATTGCAGAGAACTGTTTCAGCCGTGATAAAACAGCAGAATCAAGAGGTTTATCTGGGGCAATTCTGTCATCCACGATCCATGGGTGGCCTGCACCAAAGGTCACATAGGTATCATGATGTAGCAACATAATAATCACTGTGCTGGAACTTGTTTAAGCCTAACACTCCTAAATCCCTGTTTTAAGAAAATTGAAGAGTCTTACAGAGTACTTCATGAGCACTTAGTCTTTTCTTTGGATTCCGTTCAAGCATTTTTCTGATCAGATCCTTGGCACTGTCTGAAATACTAGGCCATGGTTCAGATTCAAAATCTAATTTGCCTTGCAATATCTGCTTGAAGATCCCAATTTCAGTTTCTGACATTTATAACAGAGTAAACGAAGAAAGAAAATAGTCAGCAAAAGTCAGTAGCACGAAAACTCAATTCTTAGTAACCATCCCTATCCAGAACTTTATTTGTCATCCGCGCAGGAATAAAAAAATTATTTACCAGCCCAAAATGGCGGCACACCACTTAATAGTATGTATAAAATAATTCCTGCACTCCATACATCTGCTTCAGGTCCATAATGTTTGCGCAATACCTCTGGTGCAACATAGTATGGACTCCCAACAACATCACAAAAAGTTTCGCCTGAAAATCCACAAAATTAAGTATGCGTCAGACTGAGGCAGACCACAATGTTAAATGATGACAAGGTTGTGTTAAATAGCAGTGGTTTCAGAGCAACGAGGACAAAAAACTCTTAATTTTGAAATGTGACGCACTAATTGACTGCAATCCACTTTGAAGGTTTCTATTTATTCAGAATCATTGTTACGAGGTTTACAGGTACATGCAGGCAAACACGCATACTGTAAATCACATGACAGAAGTTTCCCAGGTTGCAGAAGCTTACAATAAACCGACAGAATGTTTTTTTCTCAGAGAAAATGTGTAAATGACATTTGCATAAGAATCTGATATACCTATACGAGGCCAATATGTCCATGTATAGATGAGGTGTGAGAGAGAGATTTTAATAATCAGATTTGAGAAAACTTTAAGATGAGAACACAGCATTTCAACAAGAAGAAAAGAAAGGAAAGCTGGAAGAATAACTGAAATGGTTGAGGGAGAAGGGAGGTGAAGCATGCACTACTAGAACCTCTAGAAAATGAAGCAAATTTTAATTCATTCAAACACAAAGACTAACACATTCGAAGTAAAATAGCAAAAAAAAAATCACCTTGTGCAAACATGTTAAAGGATCGTATGAGGTATTGACAAGCAACTTGTGACTAATTCTAAGCAATTATCTCATCTTAGAGTACTAGAATTGAGAGTATTGAGCATCAAATAACTTTGGTCAAGGGAAAAGAAACAAAATCTTTGAAGCACAACCACAATGTAGTTATGTATTTCTTGGTTAATTATTGAAACATTGATTGCTGGGAGCCCGCTGAGATAGTTGGCGAAGGCTCTTTTGTCCAACAATGCAATGGCCCAGATTGGGTCCCCCACTTCAAGATAAAATCAACTATTTCAAGCAAGGAAGCATTCAAAGCCCTTATTAAATGCATGGACATGCTTGACCAGAAAAATGATGCAGGTTCATTTTGAATGGTCAATGTCCAAGACTTCTCATTTTCAAGGCTTCAAGGGCATCATTTCTGAATGAGGGGATCAATCACTCCTTGAAACAAGCTCATTGAACATTTGGTGTTCAATTCGTAAGCATTTCACGAGATTGTGCAAGTTGGAGCCAGAGACATTAGTGTCCTAGTGATGATCAATTGTATTAGTAAAGTCCCAATTATCAAAAATCAATCCCAACCAAGGTAGTAAATATAATGATAACGAGCGTTTTGGGCATACAGTGAATGACCACACACATAATCCCAGATCAAAATCTTAATCAAGTCAGTCAAGAAAGCAGGCAACCCCAAATCTAAATTCAATCAATAGCAACAAAACAAACACTAAATCTGAAGAAAAATAAAACCCACCAAAGAAAACACAAGCAAAACATAAAGAAAATTGGGGAAAAAAATTAACACCCAAGAAGTGAAGGAACCAGACCTGGCTTGTAGAACACAGAAAGCCCAAAATCAGTGGCCTTAAGAGGAGCATCCTCCTCAACACTATGAAGTAAGAAGTTCTCAGGCTTAAGATCTCTATGCATGACACCAAGTGAATGGCATGTCTCAACAACCCCAACAATAGTTTTCATCAATTTAGCAGCCTCTTTTTCACTATAATGCCCTTTCTTAACAATCCTATCAAAAAGCTCACCTCCTTCACAAAGCTCCATCACCAAGTGAACACAAGAAATATCTTCGTATGCCCCGCTAATCCTAACCACATGTGGATGCTCTGACAAATGGTGCATTATCTGGATTTCCCTCCACACATCCTCATAATCTTCTTTGCAAAGAAGCTTTCTTTTTGGTATTGACTTGCAAGCATACTTTTTTCCTGAGGTTTTATGTGTACAGAGAAAAGTTGTACCAAACTGCCCTTGACCAAGCTTCCTCCCTATGCTGTAATGGTCTCTTAAGTTCTGGGTCTTGTAAGGAAGCACCCATTTAGGCCTTGATGACAGTGGTGGAGCACTAGACGATGAGGGTTTTGGTTGATCATCCATGGTTAGAGACTCAACCCCTGAAGCGGGTTCAAAACGACTCAAGAAAAAGCTTCAGTCTTGGGTCTTGAATCCCTCTCTCCTTTTCTCTCTCTCTATAGTGATGACTGATGAGAACTGAGACAGAAGACTTTTTGCGCTGTCTGATGAATGGGCAAACTATAGCTTACTCCTTATAGTCTGAAAAAACTCATTCATTTGTATTTGTAGTTTCATAAATTATATACTTATACAATTTTTCTTAAATTCAAAGTTACTAAACCTTATTAGCCTGACCCAGTACAAGAAATGTTTTACAGGTTGTATAAAAGTTAATTCAAATTAATTCAAGTTAATTAAAATGATATTATTTAAATTTTTTAAAGTAAAAACAATATTATTTATGAAATTTAACGAGAAAAGAAGGATTTTATGAAGAAAAAAAAACCAATGGATTAACCAAGGACTATTTTAATTATTTTTATATACTACAAGGTTTAATAAATTAGTCTTAATAAACTATAGGGACTAAGTTGCAATTAAGTCTATGATGAATAGATTAGATTCTCTTTAGGACATGGACACGAGTCTCTCTCTCTCTCTCTATCTAGATTTCGATTAGAGCTTCTTTCTTTCTCTCTCTAGCTGACTGTGTATCTAACTTTTCCATGACTGAGATCTAAACAAATTCTTTTGTCTGTCTGAGATACCTTTCTCCCTTTTCTATGGGCTGCTTTGGCTTGTGGTTTGTGATCAAGTGGCCACAATCTTGTCTTTCATTATTTTAGTAGCAAAACCTACAACTTGGGCTTTGATTGTCTAGAATTACGAACAACTTTCATAACTCAAAAAATAATTCTTTCTGTTCGAATGATTCATGATTTTTTTTTTAATAAAAGATATCTTTGGATTAGATTTTAGTTCATCTTTTTAATGTTATATAAACTAGAATCATAATTTTAAAACTTGATTTATATAAACTATGAATTCAAATAAAAAAATTAATTCAAGTTTTATTTTTAAAAAATATATTAAAACAATCCGTATAAAATAAATTTTGTAATAAAAATCAGCGAATTTTAACCTAATTAAATTACAGCACTTCCTTCTCTAGTTTATTTTCTTAAAAAAATCTTATACAAATTCAAATGTTATATTAATTAGATCAAGATGATTTAAGTTTATTTGAATTTTTGCATTAAAAAAAAATAAACGATTCCGTATAAAAATAAAAATTTGTAAGAAAATATATGTGAATTTTAACATGATTAAACTAGGCTACTTTCTTCTTTAATTTATTTTTTTTAAAAAAAACTTAAATAAGTTTTAAATCTTGTATCAGTTAATATTTTTTTATATATATAATCTAGTGTCTAGACCAACTTACATGCACCATGACTAATCTTCGAATCCACTAAACACTCTATAAGCCCAATAAATAAATAAAACACTATGAAAATAATAAGCATGCATAAAAAGAATCGAACTCGGGTATAGAGAATTTATAGTTGACTTGTTAAAATGGTTTTGTAACTCTAATTGAAATTAGAGAATTTATAGTTGATATGAAAAGAACATATCTATTAACTTTTTAAATGAATAATAAATTACTATTGAAAAAACTGTAAAGTTATAAAATAAAGTTTAACTATTAAAACAGAAAAAGTATTTATTGTGCATTAATGTTCATCTTAAAAGTTTATACTTTTTTAGTTTATAACAGTAATGCGTTTGAATTGATAAACAAAAAAAATTATATAATTGAAGAGCGATTCAATTTCTCTATACATCTATGGTGTGGTTCTATACCTATTTTTATTGGGGATACAAATGATACGGTAGATGCTGGGATGTGTCTCAAGAGAAAACTTACCTGGACAATAAATAAATAATAATAAAAAACTTTTGAGTAGAGATTTGTTACTATTTTGGAATGAAAAAAAATTAGAGATAAAAAAAAATATATTTTTATAAATATAAAAATTAACTTCAAAACTATTTTAAAAAACAAATTTAGTTTATCTTATGTATTTGTTTATGTCTTTTTAACAACATGTTTTGGAATTCTCTAGATTAAATTGAATTCAAAGATTTTAATATATATTATTTCTGTTTAGAACCATTTTAAGTGTCAATAATATAATTTTCAATGGAATTTAATTTCTAAAAAATAATATAAAAATAAATTAGAAATCAACTTCTTTAATTGATTACACCAAAAGAAGAAATTAATGTTAAAACTAGCTTCTTAAAATAAATGTTTATCCATCTGTTTTTTTAATAAATCTTTGAAAGAATAAGATGAAGGTGATGAGAGTAATATAAAAAATAAAATGGATTAAATTTTATCTTTTCTAGATATGTAAATTCAATTTATTTGTCAATGTAATTTAAATTAAATATTGTAATTAAATTTACTTACACTAGCGAATTGATTCCAAACAGTTTACAATTAAATATATTTGTATTTTTTAATCAAATAACTTAAGTTGTTAAGTGAAATTCTAATAATAATTTTATATTATTTTAAAACATATCAATTTAAGTAAAAGCTTTTTCGATCTAAAACTCATATAAACTTAGATTATCTTATGCTTAATTTTTATTATATAAAATAAAAGTGTAGTGAAATCGATTCAAACTTCTGATAACTTGATCATTAAAATTATGATACCATATAATATAAATATTTTTTACATAACTTAACTTATTAACTAAGATTCCCATTATAGTTTTATATTACTAACCGAACCTAATAAAATGTTCAACGAGAATAATTATAAATATCTTAAATAAATTATAACAAATTCATGTGTAACATACAGAAGCATCCATCATTCCAAGCATGGAAAATAATATTTAAAATGATGGGTAAAATTAAACCTTTAGTATTCATCATTGTTTTTAGTTTTTTTTACTGAGAACCACCATGATGGGAGGCACAAAAGGGAACAGTATATTTATAGTATGGTCCTTGAATAAGCAAATGCTATCACAAGTACTTTCCATCTTGCAAGTTGCTTGGTGGGACAAACAAACAAGGACTTGTGATGTCGTCGCTTGTTCTATGCACCAATAATGTTATAATTATCTTTTACAAATGTGTCTTTAGGCATGTGTGTATATGCGGGAAGAATCAAGCAATTCTGCGATGGATCCCACCTTTTCTTGGCTTTTCTGCCAAACATGGATTGAAAATGGGAAATTTCCAAAATAATTCATTTGATTTGCAAGTTTTGTGATCTGGTGAGGGAGCTACCAGTACCTAGAAAATAGCACTAGCAAGGTTTTCAATAGATGATTCAAAGCCTGTTAAGGCAGCTTTATCAGCCTTTTCAGGATCTTTTTGTTAAGCTAAACGTTGCAAACACAAACAACTACGACAATAGAGGGGGGGTGAGTACAAATCACCCCAAACTAAATATTAATCAAGGTCCCATGCCTATAAATACCAAGCTTTGATCTATGGTCATGGAGTCTTTTCTTGATCCTTTGTTGGAACCCGAAAAAGACTGTCAGTAACCACAAAAATGTAAAACTCCCGGTCCTGGATTAGTTTAGAGAACTTCAAACGCTGATGATTTGAGGGGCAAACTGTTGCAGCTTTCACTTTTGCGACATCAGCAACCATGCTAGTGGGAACCTCATGGATCTTTTTGTTTCGAATAAATGGCATTAGTGCACTGCGTATGGGTATCTCATCTAATGAAACACAATTGCTTTATGTTTTCCAATCATTTCCCCTTTTTTTCTGAAACAGTATACTCTTGCTTCTTGCTTGGTTCAGTCGATAGCACCCGATCATTATGGCCAAGACTTTCAACACTAAATCAATCAATGACTCAAGAGTGGAGGTCATCTTTTTTCCAGGGTGGAGGTCGTTGTACTGGTAGAATATCGTTGAGGCTGGGTTTTTTTATGGTTATCTTGTATCAGGATGAAGTTGATGGCAGTCCCCTGTGAAACAATCTAATCAAATATTTTGTGGTTGCCATGTTTATTCTACTATATATGTATACATGTTTGTTTTTTTATTTTTCTTATAGTTATTGACCGAGGTTTCTTCCATTGATTATGGGAGCACATTTTCTAAGCATAATACCAAATTGCAACTGTACTTCTGAATGTGAATACCTGATAAGGCTTGTTTTTCATGATCACCTTCTTCTTAAGAAAACCAGTGCTTCCACACTAAAACAGGGTGAGGGGGTGCGTGCGTATGACAAACATAAACAGCTACGACAATAGGGAAGGGACGGAAGTACATACATTTTATAAACAGCAACGACAACAGGGAAAGGGACGGAAGTACATGCATATTATAAACAGCAACGACAACAGGGAAAGGGACGGAAGTACAAGCATATTATAAACAGCAACGACAGCAAGGCAGCAAACTTATTAAAGCCCTGATCTGCTGATCAATACCAAGCTTTTACCTATGGTCATGGAGTCATTTTTTTATCCTTCTTTGGCACCCAAACGAGAGTATCACTATCTAGAAAGTGACAAACAGCAGGTCCTGGCTTAATTTTGAGAACTTGAAACGCCATATGGTCTGGACTCCAAGCTGATGTGTTGAGGTGGCAAACCGTTACAGCTTTCACTTTTGTGCCATCAGCACCCACTAATGCAACCTCATCAACCTCTGTGTCTGCGATTACATGGCAATAGTGCACTGCATAAGGATACCTCATCTTGTGACACACTGCTGCTTTATGATCTCCAATCATTCTCACTGCGGCTGAAACCGTATACTCTTGCTTCTTGCCTGCTTCAGTCGAGAGTACCCGGACATTTTGGCCAAGCCTTTCAACTGTTGAAGTTTGGTACCTAAACTAGAACAGGATTACTTAACAATAATCTATTGCATGGTTATCTAGTTGTTAGTTGAGATTATTATCTAGATTAGGATATGTTTTTGAATTCTTTTGTTAAGTTTATCTAGGATTAAACTAGCTTGTAAACATCTCCTTAAATAAAGGAGAAGTTAGCTAGTACGTCTCGTGTTTGTTCTTCCTTAAAATTTTGTTTTCTTTTTTCTATAAATAAAAAGACTTGGGATGGCAACAACCAATAACTCAATTTTGCTCTTTGTTTTTTATACTTAACTATTAAGTTCTGTGTTCTTTCTTTTTGTTATTTCCATCGTGGACTTAGTTCTTTGTTCTTTTCTTTTTCATCAGCAAACATAAGGTTGTTCTTAATATTTCTACAATTGGTATCAGAGCATTCTTAGGATCTTTGAAGGGTTTTTTTTGTGAGTGAGAAACACGAGAAGTAAAGTGAGGATAAATCAAAGTTTTTTACTTTGAAGGTTGGTGAGTGAAAAACACGAGAGAATAAAGTGAGTTTTTTTTTAATGGATTCTACAAGCTTTTCACCAAAAACACCATTGTTTACAGGGCAGAATTTTGGTGTGTGGGCTGTAAAAATGGAAACCTATCTCAAAGCTCTTGATTTATGGGAGATAGTGGAAAGTGATAGGCAACCTACTCTTCTAGGTAACAATCCCACAATTGCACAGATGAAGTTCTTCAATGAAGAAAAGGCAAAGAGATTCAAAGCTCTTTCTTGTTTTTATAATGCTATAAGTGAAGACATCTTCATAAGGATCATGGCATGCAAATCGGCCAAAGAAACATGGGATAAATTAAAAGCAGAGTTCCATGGTGATGAGAAGTCAAGAAGGATGCAGATTATGAATCTGAGAAGACAATTCGAAGGTCTGAAGATGAAAGAAAATGATACCATCAAAGATTTCTCTTCTCAAATTTCGAAACTTGTGAATCAAGTAAGAATTTTGGGAGAAGATTTTCCAGACTCTAGAATTGTAGAGAAAGTTCTAGTGAGTCTGCTAGAAAAATTTGAACATAAAATCTGTTCTTTAGAAGACTCTAAAGATTTTTCTGAAATGAGCTTGCAAGAACTGGTAAATGCATTGCAAGCTGTGGAGCAAAGGCAAGTATATAGACAAGAAGGATCAAGTGAAGGAGCTCTTGTTGCAGTTTACAAGGATAAGAGTCAGGCTAAAAATATTTTCAAAAATAATGAAGAAGGAAAAAGAGAAAAATGGAGAGGTTGGAAATCTGCTAACTGGCAATAGAATAGCAATAACAGCTTCATGAGAGGGAAAAAGAAGAAAGAGCATTTTCCTGCTTGCAAATACTATCATAAAACTAATCATCTTGAAGTCTGGTGTTTGCTCAAGAATGCTCAATGCCGAAACTGCAAGCAATTTGGTCACATTCAAAGATTTTGCAAAAATAAAACAGAAACTGAACAAAAAGCTCAAGTAGTCGATTGTTTAGAAGTCAAAGAAGATCTTTTATTCATGGTCACAAATACAGGACATGTGTAATTCAACAGAGGCAAAGGACTCATCATGACTCATTGATAGCGGCTGCACTAACCATATGACAGCAGACTTAAGCTTATTCAGAGACTTGGATAAAAGCTACCTATCTAAAGTCAGAATTGGCAATGAAGATTTTATGAAGGTTGAAGGAAAAGGAGCAATTGAAGTAGAGACACTATCAGGTACAAAAATTCTTAAAAATATTCTTTATGTGCCTAAGATCAACTAGAATCTAGTTAGTGTGGGACAATTGATTGAATATGGCTATTCAATAGTCTTTAATGATGGAGTGTGTGACATTAAAGATAAAAGTGGAGTACTTTTGCTTTCTGCAAAAATGATGAACCGAAGTTTTAATGTTAACTGGAAGGAAGTCTGTTTGAGTGCCAATACCTATGAGAAAAATGAATCTGTTCTTTGGCACAAAAAGGTTGGGACACTTCAACTATGCAACTCTAAAGAGAATGGCTGACCAGCAGATGACTCACGGGTTACCAGATATTCAAGAATAATAAATTATTTGTGAAGCTTGTCAGTTGGGAAAACAAACTAGAGCTATTTTTCCTGACAATGCATATAGGGCAGTGTCGAAACTCCAGCTTGTACACACAGATATGTGTGGACCTATGCACAATGAATCATTAAATGGTTCAAAGTATTTTCTTATGTTTATTGATGATTTTAGTAGGTATTGCTGGGTTTATTTTCTAAAATCCAAATTTGATGTGTTTGTTGAGTTTGTCAAGTTTAAGGCAGCAGTTGAACTAGAAACAAGAAACAAATTGAAGATATTGAGATCTGACAATGGAGGAGAGTATACCTCTTGATAATTTGGATCATACCTGGCTAAAGAAGGGATTAAACACCAGCTGACTATTCCCTACACACCACAACAGAATGGTGTAGGTGAAAGAAGAAACCGAACATTGATGGAGATGGCAAGATGTTAGAAGAAGCTGCCATTGAATTTCTGGGCAGAAGCAGTAAACACAACATCATATCTTATAAACCGAATGGCTTCAAGAGTTTTAGCAGATAAAACTCCTTATGAACTCTGGTATGGTTTTAAACCCAGTATTGATCATTTAAAGGTGTTTGGCAGTATTTGTTATGTTTTGAAACCTGAAGTTAGAAGAAGAAAACTTGATTAAAAGGCTGATATAGGGATTCTTATAGGCTATAGTGCAACATCTAAGGCTTATAAAATTTATGATCTGAATTTTAACAAAGTTGTAGTTGCTAGAGATGTCAAAGTTGTAAAAAATGCCACTTGGGACTGGAAAAATTCATTAGGTGAAGGATCAAAACAAATGTAACAAGATGAGTTGGATGTTGTAAACATGATTGATCAACAAACATATGTTGCTGGGAATATTGAGTAACAAACTGAGTGGGATGCTGCAGAGAATATTGATGATCAACCAGTAAAGGGGACAAGATCTCTATCAGATATCTATAGCAGGTGCAATATAGCTGAGGTAGAACCTGTAGATGTTGAAAAAGCCATGAACTCTCAAGTTTGGATAGTAGCAATGAAGGAGGAGCTTGCAATGATAGACAAGAATCAAACATGGATGCTAGTTGACAGACCAACTCATAAGAAGGTAATTGGAGTGAAATGGATTTTCAAAACAAAATTAAATGCAGATGGTAAGATCAACAAGCATAAAGCCAAACTTGTAGTGAAAAGATATTCACAAGAGGTAGGGATCGACTTCACAGAAACTTTTGCTCTAGTTTCCAGATATGAAACAATGAAGCTCCTGTTTGCTCTAGTAGCACAAAACAGTTGGTATATATTTCAGTTGGATGTTAAATCTGCGTTTTTGAATGGTGTGCTAAATGAGGAGATTTATGTTAAGCAACCTGCTGGTTTTGAAAAATCAAATTCAACAAACAAAGTTGATTTACTGAAGAAGGCATTGTATGTACTGAAACAAGCTCCTAGAGCTTGGTATAACATATTGGATAATCATCTTTTAAGCTTGGGATTTAACAGGAGCATGAATGAGGTGACTTTATATGTGAAGCATGCTGATGGACATAAACTCATTGTATCAGTTTATGTTGATGATTTGCTAATCAGAGGGGACAAGGAGCAGCTTGTAGAGGAATTCAAAACCAATATGAAAGACATGTTTAAGATGAATGAACTTGGTTTGTTGACATATTTTTTAGGAATGGAAGTAACCCAATCTGATCAAGGTTACTTTCTTTGTCAAAAATGTTTTTCCTTGAAAATACTGGACAATTTTGAAATGAGTAAACACAAGCCAGTAAGCACACCTATGATACAGGGGCAGAAGCTAATGAAAGAGGATGGATCACCAAAAGCTGATGGGAAAGTTTACAAGAGTTTAATTGGGAGTTTGCTGTATTTAACAGCCACACGTCCTGACATTCAATTTTCTGTGAATTATCTTTCCAGGTTCATGCAAGAGCCAAGTCAAAACCATTTTGTGGCAGCTAAAAGAGTATTAAGATATTTGAGAGGGACTGCAAGTTTTGGCATACATTTTGTGAAGTCCACCTCAATCAATCTTGTTAGATTTTCAGACAGTGACTGGGGAGGAAGTGATGAAGGAATGATGAGTACTTCAAGCTACTGTTTTGCTGTGGGAAAGAGTGTGTTTTGTTGGAATTCAAAGAAGCAATCGGTGGTGGCATATTCTACAGTAGAGGCTGAATATATAGCTGCTTATGTAACAACAAAACAACTAATATGGCTAAGGAAGATGCTAAGTGATTTAGACTGCAATCAACAAAATCCCACAACATTGTTTTGTGACAACACATCAGCTATAGCCATTTCTAAAAATTCTGTCTTTCATGATAGAACCAAGCATATGGAGATCAAATTTCAAGCCATCATGCAGTTTCAACAAGAAGGAGAACTGGAATTATGCTACTGCACTTCTGAAGATCAACTAGCAGACTTTTTTACCAAACCGTTGGCTAAAACCAAGTTTGAAGATCTGAGGGCAAGAATTGGAATGACTAGCTTTGGAACCAAGGAGGAGTGTTGAAGTTTGTTACCTAAGCTAGAACATGATTACTTAGCAGTAATCTACTGCATGGTTATCTAGTTGTTAGCTGAGATTATTATCTAGATTAGGATATGTTTTTGAATTCTTTTGTTAAGTTTATCTAGGATTAAATTAGCTTGTAAACATCTCCTTAAATAAAGGAGAAGTTGGCTGGTACATCTCGTGTTTGTTCTTTCTTAAATTTGTTTTCTCTCTTTTCTATAAATAAAAAGACTTGGGATGACAGTAACCAATAACTCAATTCTGCTCTTTGTTCTTTGTATTCTATGTTCTTTCTTTTTGTTCTTTTCATCATGGACTTAGTTCTTTTCTTTTTCATCAGCAAACATAAGGTTTTTCTTAATATTTCTACATCAACACTAAAATCAATTAATGACTCTAGGGATGTAGCACAATATTTTTCTTCTCCTTCCATGTTTGGCTCCTCGCATCCTCCTATTTCTTCTCTGATAACCTGAGCCTCTTTTGAGTTGACTTCTAGTTTAAAGTACTTCAAAATCTCTGGTAGTTTGTCACTCGAAAATGGTATAGACTCTGCGACTTGACGAGGCAAGAAACTAACCTTGGTTCCACTCTCCGTAAAAAGAACTTTCATTTTCTTACCTGGATGGAGATCGTCGTACTGGTAGAATATGGTTGAGTCAGGGAGGGCAGCGTTTAGGGATTTTTTATCGTCTCTTTTATAACTTATCCTATAACGTATTCTATAGGTTCTTAGGATAACAGCAGCACTTACGTTTTCATTAGCGAATTCTCTGTTGATTGAAGGATAATGACCAGGTTGTAGAAGATATCTCAGGGCTTTTGGCAATGGAGTGTTGGGCAACCTTGAGCACCAATACTTCTCAGTAGGTGGAGAAATATCGCTAGGGAGGAAGGTGGCAACTTTCTTTGGTAAAGGGACATTGTCAGCAGCCACAGCCACTGTCGTGCGGGTTACACCGATGGTGTTAGCAGCGGTGGAGCTGGTAATGAAGAGGGAGAGAGTAAGAAAGAAGAGGAGGAGCAGTGCACAAGAATTGGCTAGAGACATTTTTTTGAAGATACTGAAGAAGTGAGCAAATACTATAACAAGTTCTTGCCATCTTGCAAGTTGCTTGGTGGGACAACTAACAAGGACTTGTGAGGTCGTCGCTTGTTCTATGTACCAATAATGTTATAATTATCTTTTACAAATGTGTCTTTAGGCAGGTGAGTATATGCGGGAAGAATCAAGCAATTCTGCCGATGGATCCCACCTTTTCTTGGCTTTTCTGCCAAGCATAGATTGAAAATGGGAATTTTCCAAAATAATTCATTTGATTTGCGCGTTTTGTTTTCTAGTTTGTTGATGATTTGATATGACATAAATTAACGTTGGTTTGAATTTTGAAGTGATTTTAACTTCAATTCATTTTTACAACATAGATAACACTTGGACATGTGATTTTCCCTTCATCTATGATGGAATTTACCTTGAAAAATATGAATGAAAAAACAAGAAAAACTAGATTTTTTTACAAAATGATCAAGCAGAGAGTTTTATTAGTAAGTAATTTCTTTTCTAATAGTTTGCTCTCAGAATAGGGATTGTAACTTCTTAAATAACTATTAAATCGAATTTTACAGGATAATAATAATCAAAATCCTAATTCGAATAGAAAAATAACATAAAACCTGAGAGTACACAAGATAGGTTCTCAGGGTCTCCTCCGGGAACTCGCAGAAACAAACCCAGTCCTGATGAACAGGAACAAAGGCCAGCTTTGAAGTTCTGTTTTACCCTCTCAATTCATACAAAAGTTGGATCACATGCAAGAAGCAACACACATCATCATCCAAATGTCCCCATCTCGTAGCATTTTAGTTACTTCACAGCAAAAAAAAAAAAAAAAAAGAAGCTTATAGACACAGATGGGATAACGCAGCAAGCCAGCAACTGGCAAAAACACAGAAGAATGTTCTGGTGAAGGAGCTACCATTACCTAGAAAATAGCACTAACAAGGTTTTCAATAGATGATTCAAAGCCTGTCAAGGCAGGTTTTTCAGGATCCTTTTGTCAAGCTAAACTTTGCAAACACAAACAACTACGACAATTGGTGGGGGGGGGGGGTGACAAACAGGTTAAGAAGTACAATCACCTACAAACAAAATATTAATCAAGGTCCCTTGCCTATAAATACCAAGCTTTGATCTATGGTCATGGAGTCTGTTCTTGATCCTTTGTTGGAACCCGAAAAAGACTGTCAGTAACCACAAAAATGTCAAACACCCGGTCCTGGATTAGTGTAGAGAACTTCAAACGCCAGATGCTCTGCAATCCAAGCTGATGATTTGAGGGGCAAACTGTTGCAGCTTTCACTTTTGCGACATCAGCACCCATGCTAGTGGGAACCTCATGGATCTTTTTGTTTCGAGTAAATGGCATTAGTGCACTGCGTATGCGTATCTCATCTAATGAAACACAATTGCTTTATGTTTTCCAATCATTTTCCCTTTTTTTCTGAAACAGTATACTCTTGCTTCTTGCTTGGTTCAGTCGATAGCACCCCGATCATTATGGCCAAGACTTTCAAACACTAAATCAATCAATGACTCAAGAGATTTTGCACAATATTTGTCTTCTCATTCCATGTTCGGCTCCTCCTATTTCATTCTCTGATAACCTGAGCCTCTTTTGAGGTGACTTCTAGTGGAAACTACTTCAAAATCTCTGGTATTTTTGTCACTTCGAAAATGGTATGGAACTCTGCGACTTGACGAGGCAAGAAACTAACTTTGGTTCCAACTATTAGTAAAAAGAAATGTCATT
>NC_133302.1:1635934-1712957 GCF_005239225.2 Populus alba | reverse complement strand
TGAGATGAAGGATTTGGGTTATCTTCGATATTTCCTGGTATTGAGGTAGCATACTCACCTAGAGGTTACCTTCTTTCTCAGTCGAAATATGTTGCAGATATTCTTGAGCGGCTAGACTTACTGATAACAAGACTGTGGATACTCCTATTGCAGGTTAACGCAAGGTACTCTTCTTCTGATGGTTTACCTTTGATAGATCCTACTTTATACCGCACTATTGTTGGGAGTTTGGTATATCTCACCATTACTCGTCCAGATATTGCATATGTTGTTCATGTTGTTAGTCAGTTTTGTTGGCTTCTCCTACTACTGTTCATTGGGCAGCTGTTCTTCGTATTTTGCGATATCTTCGGGGTACAGTTTTTCAAAGTCTTTTACTTTCATCCACCTCTTCCTTGGAGTTACGTGCATACTCTGATGCTGATCATGGTAGTGATCCCACAGATCGCAAGTCTGTTACCGGGTTTTGTATCTTTTTTAGGTGATTCTCTATTTCTTGGAAGAGTAAGAAACAATCTATTGTTTCTCAATCATCCACCGAAGCAGAATATCGTGCCATGGCATCTACTACCAAAGAGATTATTTGGTTACGTTGGTTACTTGCTGATATGGGAGTTTCCTTTTCCCATCCTACTCCTATGTATTTGTGACAACCAGAGTTCTATTCAGATTGCTCACAACTCGGTTTTTTCATGAGCGGACTAAGCACATTTGAAATCCGATTGTCATCTTACTCGTCATCATCTCAAGCATGGAACCATTACTTTGCCCTTTGTTCCTTCTTCATTGCAGATTGCAGATTTCTTTACCAAGGCGCATTCCATATCTCGTTTTCGTTTTCTAGTTGGCAAACTCTCGATGCTTGTAGCTGCCGCATCGTGAGTTTGAGGGGAGATGTTAAATAATATTTATGTTGTCTTATTTATTAAGGGTAGAATAGTACTTTCAGTTTAACCTATATATACTTTATTTGTAATTAGGTTAAGTCAAAACATTCATAATATACAGTTTATTCAGAATTCTAGCCTCCTTTTTGTGTTTGATCTCAATTAGTTTAACAGGGATATCGATGAATTTCGATACCTTGGAGTGGATCCTTTTAACGCCTTCCTAGCTATACAAGTTTATTTTGTTTAGGTTCTGCGATTGTAATGGGTCTATGACTAATGCTCTCCCTTACGGTTAAGTTAATTTACTTGCAGTTCTTTATGGTTATCATTCTGTGTCGGCCAAACTTGTATAATTAATTACTGCAATTTGCTAGAAAATCAGTTGATGTCATCATTGTGGGATGTTTTGACGAGTTTCCGGCTGCTGCATCACCACATCTGTGCCTATCAGCTTTACTGGCAGTTTGCTTGATGTGTGTGATTCGATTAGGACCACATTGCATATAATGCGACATCTTCAAGTTGACATAATATGACATTTTCAAGGTGGCCCTAGTTCCAGTTCATCAGTACTGTATTTGTCCCGGATGAGACACCCTGAGTGCCTACTTTCTTGTGAAATTATATTGCGTGGCTCAAAATCCAGTTGGATCACAGTGCAGGCATGTGCTCAAGTTTTTAAGTTTTGGCGGAATCAAGTGAAATTTAGAAAAATAGACTGATTTGGTTTATGCATATAATAAACTTACTGTATTTGTCTTACAGAATAAGCTTATTTACAAATGATGTTGAGGTGGATGTGATTCTAAACTTTACTCTTTCATATTGTTTCGACAATTATGCAAGATTTAATCAAGTAGCCATAAAATATACTTCAATCATAAATTATGGTAAAAAAACTCATCAACATCCAAAAAAAGCAAAAAAAGCAAATCAAATGGGCTCTTTTGGGTTTTTCCATTTTGAGATATGGCTAGCAAACCAGCAAAGAACAAAATAAAGTGGGATCCATGGACAAATTTACTTCTTTTTTTTTTTATTATTATTATTATCTTTTTAATAATGTTTTATTTTATTATTCATTTTAATTTTTTAATTTTAATCAACATCCTAGGGCCTAAATGGAACAACTGTAATTATTAAATTTTATTGGATGATGTGAATCTTTCTTTATAGATTTGCTATATAAATAGCAAAATTACATAGAAAATATCTAGGATGAATAAATGAGAGAGAGAGAGTACCTTGATTGCATAAACTTGAATGATTATATCTTTGTATTTCACTATTGGATTGGGCTGGGTTTTAGATATATTATGCTCCTTACCACCCTCTAACATCTAACTGTTAGATCTGAAAGTTCTGGTTTTGTGTGATAAATTTAAAAAAATATCATTTTGAATTATTTTTAAGTCAAATTACAATTCTTTTTCAGTTCAACCCTTCTATTTTTTTTTCTATTTTTCAAATTTATTTCTTATTCTTTTGATTGTTATTTATTATGTTTGGGATTATTTTTTAAATTTTTTTTCACAATTTCATCCTCAATTGAGTTTTTTTCTTATCAAATTTGATCCCTATTATTTTGATTGTTAATTTTTTAATTTGAAGAGTTTTTTTTTTAATTTATCTTTTCATTATTTTATGATTCAACATTAAATTGATTGAAAATTAAATTTTTTGATTGAACTCGAATCTAGGATTTAAAGGATTATAAATTTGAGACCTTAGCCCAGATTTAGAATGTTCATCTGTTTTTGCTTGGTTTATTTTTTTCCTTTTCTCATTCTTTTTTTATAGATATAATTTTATCATTTAAACATTATATCATTAGAAATTAGGCACAATTTTTCTTTATCTATCTTCCATATGATTTTTCATGAATTTTTAAAATTACGCGGTTTTCTTATGTCTTTTTATTTGCTGTTTTTTGCAGGTTCTCTATTGTTTTTTTTTTCTCGGTTGATTATATACCTCAAGTCTTATTTTTAAAAAGCTTTTCTAAAACACGATTGCATTACTAATAAAAAAAAACATTTTGGCTCATGGTGTAACCCTACTCACAATTCTAGTAATATCTATAAATATTATTACTCTTAAAAAAAGATTTGTGTTCATTTTTAAAAAACGAGCATAACCCCCCATCGTTGCATCGCGATGAAATTTTTTCAGAGCATTCCAAAGGTATGTTCCTGATAGGGTTGGCTGGTATTCATTGAAGGTCGAGAATATTATGCCTAAATTCACACTTCCAGCAAACCTTAATCTCACTTGCTTCCATCCTGTGACGTCATGATCGCTAGTGTCAGAATCATCAAATGACTGATTGGTAGAAATATTCAAACAAAATCAAAATCTAGATTGAGATAATAGCTAGCATCAAAACTAAATTAACACCTAAAATTTGTTACTATAGAGAGAACAAATTCAATTCCAAAACCTAAACAGGAGATGAGTCATACAGCCTTAGGAGAGATGATAATTGGAACAAAAAATGTTATGTGAAGTTTTTCCGAAGAATTTAACACTCCAAAATGTATATGATTAGAAAAAACAAAGCAATAGAAAAGCGTCGAATATATATCAAAGTAGAATATTGCAGACAGAAATAAAGCAAAAAAAAAAAATTGATGAAGAGAAAACAAGTTCCAAAAGAGAAGATAGAAATTAAAAGGCAACAGCAATTAAGTGGGGGAAAATGTAGCGACTTCTATGAAATGAGTCAACTGAAATAGAAAAAATTGATTTATGCTAACTATGTAGCAGAGAAAGCAAGACAGGGAGGAAAAATTGATTAGTTATTGAAGAACATATATAGTAATTTCATAGGATGCGATTACAGAATACACCGTTAATTTATCAGGGAGACCATTTTCTAGGATTCCATTCTTAACGAGTATTTCCACATCCTTAGCTGAGGGGACAAGGAAAGAGAGCATTGTAATGTAGTCACATACATATATATTTACACCGCAATGGCATTGCTCAAAGGCTTGGAGATTTCTTAATAGGATTTCTGTATTGTCGTCTATAATTTTATGTGGAATCTCCAACGTACCTTTATTGTCATCATATTTTATTTCGAGTAGGTTTATGTTAAATTTGTAAGTTTAGTTGGCTGCATCTGCTGTGATGGCCGCTGACAGATTGCTAGATAGCCAACAAAATGCTCTGCTTTAGACAACTTGAAGTGCTTCGAAATGTCATTTGGCACCCATGAATACCATTTATGTGACAAGAGATCATGAGTAAGTTCAATCATGGAATGCTCCTCACAATGGTGCTGTATTTTGGATAGATTGAACAAGTCCTCAACGATGAAGAATGGAAGCTGATTTTCAAGCAAGCACAAATCAAACTGTATTTCTTCTCTCATCCATAGTTTATTGAATATGCGGTCAGTAGTTGCTTCTTGAATATCAAAGGAAAATGCTTTCAGAAAGAACATGATGAGAAAGGAGCAATCTACTCTCTACTTAGATTATCAGTGGTTTCTGCATAGCAATTACGCAATCTACTCTCTCTCTCTGCAATAGCTGCAATAAAATCCTTCACACTTACCTTGCACAATCCAAGAAACTCCCTCAGGTACAGTGTCTTTTGCTCTTCCATTTCTTGTAGCTCTTTTTTTCCGTGGTGAAATGGGCCAATGGAAATTACTTGAGGTGTGTAGTCGTTTTGGAACTCTGTAGATGAAACACAGATCTGAAAAGGAACGCAAGCTTTTCAACTTTCGTTCCACGGACTCACCTTTGGCACTCTTGGTGTTCCAGAAACGTTGATCCTGTGCCTACACAATTATCAAATCGTTAGATAAAAGCTAAGAAAAGAAAAATCAAGAAAAAAAGTTAAAGGAGATGAAAATATCATAATCAAACACAGGATTCCCAGTTAGCCATAAGAATATTTGTAAGGAATCAAACATGATTATTATTTTTTTTCCAATTCCGGCTTCACATAAAAGCATGTCATTGACTGCTTGAAAGCGGGACAAATTAAAAATCCATAGCTTCTCTAAATTAAAACTTACAAGCTCTCTTCTGAACAAAAACAAGATAATTCTGACATTTTTCTGAAGGCTTTTCTTGAAAAATGTTTTCAACTATTTTGGCACAGAAGATAGCAATTAAAAAGGCAACATTAATGGAGCGACTTTGTTGACCCGTAATTTGTCCGGCAGTGGTCAATTAAAACGGCAACACTATGTGGGGGGAATGGAGCGCCTTTCATGACCAATAATTTGTTCGGCACTGGTCAATTCTACTTCGATTGGTGGTTTTTTGTTTTTTAATTATAACAGTATATTTTAGTTTTGGAGTATTTCAGGATCCGGGCAAAAATAATATTTAATTAAAAAAATTTAAAGCAATATTTTTTTAAGAAATAGTATTCAAATATGGAACCATCCTGCACACCCTTGTCGGCCGTGACAACCATCCTGCACGCCCTTATCATGAAACAGGTTTGGACTTTTCGGTGATTCTTCCATGAACTTTCGTGTGTTCGTATCAATGCATCTAGAAAGTACCTGCAGTAAATTGTTTTCTCAAAACAGTTGAAAAAATAATTTCCAAACTAAATAGTAGCTAATACCCACATTTAGTATATACGTAATAAGGTGTGCTGCGCATGTCACTAAAAAATTTCATTTTAAGTTTTTACACTCTTAAAAAAATTACTTATTCTGGAATCAACATTTTTTTTTTTATAAAAATTCAATGGCATGAAATAAATAAAATAATATAATAGCTAGAAAGAAAAAATAACATAGCCAAAAAAAAATATAAAAATAAATAAGATATCAAAAACACACCAAAACTCTAACGATAAAACACCAAGTACTACAAAAAAGATATATTGGCATGGTGTTGAAACCATAAACACTATGAAAGCCAACTTCAAACTCAACAATACAATGGGTAGTCTAAAGGTAGGCACATGCTCACTTGCTAGACTCACATTACTACCTCCAATGTTGACTTTGAATAGTACCTATGGATTCATCTTGCAAAATTTTTCTAGTGATGCTATAAGTTTCATCATTGAAACTTTGATGTTTCTTTGATACCTAATCTTTTTTTACATTCTTTTATTTCTCCTATTTTTTTTTTCCATGTCATCTTCTTTTTTTCTAGCCATTAGATTATATATTTTGATTTATTTCATTCCATTGGATCTTTATAAAAAAAACATGTTGACTCTTGTATAAATAAATTATTTGAGAGAGCAAACACTTGAAATGAAAACTGTTAGCTATGTGCAACACACCTTCTATGCGTACTACTAAAAAATTGACAAATACAAACAAAAACACTAATAGAAAAATTATGTCAGTAGATTATGGTGAATTTTACCGACAAAATAGTCCCTTACTGTATCTATCGATGAACATCAAAAGAAATATTCCCTTAGTATATACCAATGGAATTATAGTAGGAAAAGAAAGAATAAAAAAAAAAGTTAAAATGTGGAATGTCATGTCATTTTTACTTACAATTATTAAAGAAATTAACCCGTCAACAAATCTATTTGTAATATTAAATTTATGGCCTGATGAGCAACCCTTCTCTCCCACTCATCCATTTCTCCTTCTTCCTCCCAGATCTGTAATAAACAAACAACATGCCTCCTATTTTATCATAAATCAACCTTTCACCACAAATCCGACCATCTCAACATTTAGTTTATCAACATACCTATTCTGATTCAAATTTTATTAAAGATCCCCACATCAAGTAAGCAAAAATTCCCAATTTTTTTTTTAATTCAATTTTAAAATGTCAATTTTTATTGTATATTTTTGTAGCATATGTATTTTTTTTTTGTTTACTTGTTTCATAGCTTTTTTTGCATACAAATTTGTTGTGTGGATGTATGATTTATACAAATTTAGAGATTTAAAAACATATATATTTGTTTGTAAAGTGATGAATTTTTTTGAATTTGTGACTTAGGTTTTTTATAATTAAATAAAGCATGGCTTATTTAATGGTTTTTTTTATATTTTATTATTGAGTTGAAAATTTGGGTTAATGTATAGAAATTTAAACTGATAAATGTACATAAGTGATATTGAATTACGAGTACTATTAAAATAGATTGAATAAGTTTGAGTTAAACCAATGTTAGCTAATTTATTTTGTTTACATAATTAATTAATACATGTTGTCATCAATATTCTATGTAGGTTTGACATAAGTAATAGATAATCATTCATGAATGTATCGAGATTCATCCCAAAGGTTGTGTAGGTTGGATTATTGTAATGGGATTGAGGGTTTTATTAATTACACACTATCTAATTTTATAAATATTAGTGGAGATAGTATTAGATGTTCTTATAAGAGGTGTAAAAATAAAAAAAAATCTTGATCTAGATGTTGTAATGATGCATCTTCTATAAAAAGAGTTTGTAAAGAAATATTTGTGCTAATTTGCACACACATAACCATATGTTCTTTCTGAGACCATGATACTAAGAATAGTTGGGTTAACTTCTAGTTCTAGCAATGTGCATGATGTTGTAGATCACAATCTTAATCCTTATAGGAATATGGTTATGCATGTGATGGGAGTGAATCAAGGTTATATAGGTCAGTTTCCAACCATTCATGAAGAACCTAATGCAGACATGGCCAAGTTTTTTGGTGTTTTGAAAGATTTTGATGAACCATTATAGGATGGGTGCATAAATCACAGTAAATTATTGGTTGTTGCATCGGTGTTCACTATCAAGTGAGATTATGGGTTGAATGAGGCCAATTATGATAGAATTATTAAACGAGCAATAAGCAATTTACCTAGAAGGAATAGGCTAAAAGAGAACTTTTATGCTGCTAAATCCATGATGAAACCCCTCAACCTAGGATACTAAAAAAATAACATGTGTCCAAACTTCTGCATGTTATACTACCTTGAAAATACATAGATAACTAAGTGCAGAACATATGAGAATGCTCGTTATAACCCAGAACTAGCAAGGGAAGCACTTTTTTCACATATAAAAAACTTAGATACTTCTTAATCACATCTAAACTGCAAAGGGTATTCATGTCTCTAAAAACTCCTAAGCATATAGTATGGTATCATTCATATGATGTAGTGGATGGAGTGATGGCACACCCTTTCGATGGTGAAGCATGAAAACATTTTAATAGGGTGTATCCTTAATTTTTAGTGGAATCAAGAAATGTGCATCTTGGGTTATGTACAGAAAAATTTAATCCATTTAAGTCATTTACTACTCCTTATTCTTATTGGTTGGTGATACGTATGATTTGCAACTTGCCATTGGAGATGTGTATGAGGCTGGAGTTCATGTTTTTGTCAATGGTTATACTTTTTTCTAATAGTCCAGGTTGGAATATAGATGTTTGTTTTCTATCGTTGATTCATGAGTTGAAGTAGTTGTGGTCATTCAAGAATTTGACTTATAATGTATTGAGAAAATAGAACTTTCAAATTATGGTAGCTTTGATGTAGACTATCAATGATTTTTCTACATATGGAATGATTTTTAGTTGAAGCACTTGTTGTTACTCAATTTTGGACCCCAAGTGCTGGAGATGGTGTATACCCGTTTTGAACCGAGTGTAGCTCATGTTTGTTGGAAAAATTGATAAAAGCAGAAAAAAAATATTTTTGTTTCGAAACCCTGTTTGAGCTGTTTTCTGCTCTCTTTATCCTTCCCCTTTGCTGCCAAAATCATCAGGTTTCTTAGATTGACTAGAATGCTAATTTCATTCCTTCGTTATCTTGTTTTTGAGGTTGAATAAATCCTTCAGAATTTGCACTAAAAAATGGTTCTGCTGTTGTCGCAATTTTTTGTTCCAACTTAGGCTCTGATTCTGACTTAGTTTCGTACGATATCTGACCATCCTAGGTATATTCTGTCACTCATTACATGTTGAAAAATTGACATACACCTTTATTAGGTCCTAGGGATCATTGTTCTTAGGGCAGATTCTTAGTCAGATTTGGATGCTCAGCATGGTTGTTAAAAATGCGTTTTAACTTGTAAAATCGTCCGATTTTACGAGTTAAAACACAAAAAACGTGTTGAATCGGGGTTAAAACTCGAAAACCAGCAAAATCGTGTTGACTCGGTCAAACTCGCAGAAAAACCGGTTGACTCGTAAAAAACGTTGAAAACGTAACTTTTTCCCGAGTTTTAAAAAATGTCACGTTAGCGACTCAGCGAATGGAAATAGAAAAATTAGAAATGCACAAATCTCTTTTCTTTCCCAAATTCCCAATTCCCACCCGAGTCCCTGAGCTCGTCCCTGTCACTTCCTGCTGGATGCTCCAGAGTCCATACCGGACTCTCGCTTTACGGATGGTTGCCCCAAATTCCGGATGGTTGCCACAAATTGCTGGATGTGGTGAGTGGTGTGGAGGGATCGACGAAGTGTGAGTTGGAGGATTCTAGATTGAGAGCGGTGGCTATTTTGGATCTGGTTTTTGTGGTTCATGTCATGTTTGTGGTGCTCATTGATATGGTTGCTTATGGTGTTATTGCTAAGAGTTATGGGTTTGAAGATTAGGAGGATCTTGCGAGGCTTTGCCTACTGCTGCTTCTTCAGTTGCTGATTCTTTTTCTAATCATATTCAAATGAAGGCCTTGACAGGCACGCAGGCCTGATCTTTGGTTAGTTTGTTCGTTCTTTCCTTCTATTTTGATATGAGACGATGATGATGGTTATGCTGCGTGGGAACTGAAGAAGAAAGAAAGTTACTGTATCACTTCTTTTTACATTTTACGTTGATTGATTCAATGAGACATGGTAACCTCCTGAAACTTGACCAGTTTTTGTGCATACAAACCCTTTTGCTTTTTTATGCGGTAGCTCTGTTTCTTTCTATCCAATTGTGTTGCATTTCTATCCAGTTTCTTGATTTCTTACTTGGTTAGCATGCCTTTCAATGACTATACTCTCAAGTCTTCTTCAGTAGATTTTACTTAGTGTTTTGAGGTTCGAGTAAGGTGAAACTTGTTTATGTTATCCAGATATCCAGCTGTTGCTCCTGCATTTTTCTTTTCCTGCCCAAGATTGCATTAGAGCTGTTTGTTTGTGTTCACATTTGGCTTTAGGATCATCTTTTGATCTGGATACGTTGCTGACAATGAGTAAACTGGGAAGTCTTTTTCTTCACCCAGCTTTGAGTTTATTTTTATGGTGAAGCTGCATATGATGTTGGGTTAGTTTGGGGCAGCATTGGGTTGAAATCTTCATAGTTATGCTGATTGAGCAGTCACTGTCCATGTAGCCCCAATTCAATCAATCTGTTATTTAGTTTACTGATATTCTTGATTGAGACAAGTAAAGTATCTTGAGGTTCTTTCTTGACCAGAATTTGGTACCTCCAGTACTAACAGGGGCAGTGTCCAATGTCTCTTAAAACTTCCCAGTGAGTCCAACCTCTTATTTCTTCTCCTTGTCCAACTCCCTTTTCTTCTTCTATTGCATTTTTGTTCTGTCCCTGAATCTAGTCTCTCCAGGTATAGAGTGCAAGCTTTGAAATGAACCATTTAGAGTTAAAACGAGCTGTTCCCTTTTCTACCACATGCATTCCAATGTCGACTCCAGTAATTCATTTTCATCTGGTGGCTAGAGGAGCTCCACTCCAAACCATTAATATGTGATTATATATTTATTACCATGTTAACTTAGGCTTGCCTTTTATTTGAATTATATAATTTAATATGTTTGGATATTTGTATTGTTTAAAATATTTTACTTGCGATTTTACGATTTTAGTTAAAATATTTTACTTCCGATTTTACGATTTTTAGATAAAAATTTTACTTCCGATTTTACGATTTTACGAGTCGAGTTTAAATTGTATGTTCCGTGTCGTGTCAAAAAAGCGTTTTTGACAACCTTGATGCTCAGCATTGTCAGATCAAGTACCTTTTTGACCAACTAGATTACTACCAGTTTCTGTTCTGTAAAAAGATTTTATCTCACTTCGACTCCTTCATCAAAGTTGTAGTCCTAGTCGCGTAGATGAATTTGAGCTTTTGAATCACTTGATTTCTATATCAGAGGCTCAAGATGTTCCCATTTGAATATCTAGCGTGAAGGCAGAGAATTCTACCACGAGAAGGATATTGACCCGAGTCTGCACTAAAAAAACTCTATTTTTGGCCTAGTTTTTGTGATTTTTGTTCTTAGTTCATACTCTCAGTCATACTAGGATTCTCGGCATTCATCAGTTTTTGAGTTAGATCCGGAGATCCCTTTTGACCAACCAAATTACTGCTAGATTCTGTTCTATAAAAGGATTTT
Organism: Populus alba; assembly: GCF_005239225.2. Taxonomy (NCBI): domain Eukaryota; kingdom Viridiplantae; phylum Streptophyta; class Magnoliopsida; order Malpighiales; family Salicaceae; genus Populus; species Populus alba. Next base: position 1,701,778 of record NC_133302.1, on the reverse strand, counting down.
ATCTCACTCCGACTCCTTCATCAAAGTTGTAGTCCTATATGCGTAGATGAATTTGGGCTTTTGAATCACTTGATTTCGATATTATAAGCTCAAGATATTTCCATTTGAATATCTAATGTGAAGGTAGAAATTCTACCGCGAGAAGGATATAACCTAAGTTTGCGGGACTGATTCGAAGGATTTTTTTTGGACCAAGGACTGAATCGAAAAGTGCTCAAATGAGGATTTTAATTGAAGAAGGATATTGGAAGCTGGAGAGGGAGCTAGATCATCATAAATGACGGGATTTCTACCACACCTAATGAGGAAAATCACGTTTTTGTGCAGCTATAATTCATAGGAGACAGCAGCCTTTGGCAACTGCAAAATTCCATAAAGAGAATAACCTCACCATCATCTAATGGCTGGGATTTTATCCCTAACATAGATGGCTGGGATGATGTGTTAATGTTGGAAAGAAATCACTAGAATCAGCACATAATCAATGAGAATATTGTAGTTTCCTCATTTGTATTATTTGGCTGCAAATCAGCTGGGATTTGCATCCTAGATTAATGCATTGAATCTTTCCTAATAAGAGCTGTGTATAGACTATATATACTATGCCTCTGCTGACCTAAAAAAGAGGAGGAGGACGGCAACAAAAAAAGAGCACAAAAAGAAGAGAAAACGGAGAGAAAAGAGAAGGAAAAACAGCCAAAGACAGAAGAGAAAAACGCAAGAGAGGCAGGGAGTAAAAACGTAGAGAACAGAAGGAGTTTCTGTTCGTTACTGTGAAAAGAAAAAGAAAGCAGAAAAAAGAGAGGATAAAAAGAAAACAGGGGAGAAAAGACGGAAAAAAAGATAAGGGAAGCCAGGCAGAAACAGAAAGGAGAGGAACGAAAAGAAAAAAGAAAGCAGAACGCTACTGTCAAAAGCAAAAAAAAATAAAACAGAGGCAGGAGCGTGAACTCAACCAGCATAGCACGTTTTCATCGCTGTCTCCCTCGTCATCTCGAGAGAAAGCATCAGCAGAAGGAGAGAAAACGAACAGAGAAGGAAAGCAACCATTGGCTGAGCGCAGAAGCTTCAGCACTTATTGTCTTCGTCTGTCTCGGCGCCAGCTTTTAAGAAAAGGAAAGCAGAACAGAGAAGAAGAGAAAGAGAAGAGAATCAAACAAGGAGAAGAAAGGAGAAAGATGCAAGCAACAAAGGAGAACGCCAGACGAACACAGACAACGGAGGGCTAAAAAAAAGGCATCGCCAGCAGACCAGGTAAGTTCTTTTATTCCCAGCTTTTGCATGCATTCTTGCATCTGTTACTGTTCAAGTGAAATTTAATTCACTTGAACAGTAACCGGGTAAGGCATGTGTATTTTTTTTTATTTTTTTTTGTATTGTAAAAATAGAAATCTAGTATTTAGAATACCCGATTTTTGACGCAATGTGATAAATATAAATATATATCAAAAAATGTTTTCTTGTGTGTTGTATACGGCCAATACCCTAACATGTTTTAAATGTTTTTTATTATATATAAAAAATATTGGAAGTTTTAAAAAGGTGTCTTCACATGGATTTCGTAAACACAATAAAAAAATTATTTTTCTTGCATTTTTTTATTTTACAACATGTTTGTAAAACTCCAAAGGGTACTGACCAATATTCTAAAAAAATATAAAAATCCTATTTTGGGGGGAATTCATCTATTATTCACCGCTAATATTTGGATAAAGAAATCCTTAAATGACGAATATCCAAAATATTATTGGGAGTAATAAATCCGCACATATCCTTGAAAAAAGCCTTGATTATAATCGAGGACATTTCAATTTATTTTTTTGTGCTCCACGGTTTACGAGCCGTGAGAGTAGAAAATACTAAAAAATATAGGTTTTTTTTAGTGCCCTAGATTTCTAAATTTTTTGTCCCTCCTCCTTGCGATTTACGAGTCGCAAACTCTTGAAATACTAAGGGAAAAATGAGCTTTCGAAGCACATGGAATCTCCTTGGATTTCTATCCTATTAAATTTTATTTCAATCAAATCTAGGAAAACTGATGGAATTAGAAAACACCAACACTATAGCAATTATAGAGCAAACCAAACACCAAGCAGCTTACCTTAGGTAGGGCGTACTAGGGGCGCTAATACCTTCCCTTTACGCAACCAGTCCCTTGCTTTAGAATCTCTGAAAGACCAGTTAGGGTTCCTAGTGACCAAAATACTAGGTGGCGACTCCCTTATTCACAATAAAACAAAAGACCACGAAATTCAATCGAAAGTCGTCGCGCTCCGCCGTGAGGGTGCGACAGCACTCATGAAAAATTACCATGTCCATAATATATAAAAATAACAAAGCCTTCATGTTAACAAATCATGTTAAAGCATTTTTTTTAATTGCCATTGATGGTTTTTGCTAACAGATAACAAGTATAAAAATAACATAATGGACTTCTTTATTACCAGAGTTGAAAGCAATGCTGTACTATCACTACCATCGGGTGAAAAATTATATGATGTGGTATCGTGATATGATGAATTTGTGTTTGGTTTTTAATTTGATAAGCAGAAGTGATTTACTTAACATGTCGTTACTTTTAGAGAATTTATCTCTTATACCATTATAAATTGATAGATTATTAAATCTCTTATAGGCAACATCATCAATTTTTACTATTCTAAAACTCTTAGCTGATTGAATCCCAGGTCTTTTAATTACAAGATGAATAATTTTTCACATGGTTCATAACACATATAAAGACTAATTAATTATTCTTATATCTCAGGATATTTATTTTCATTACAAATTTCTTGTTAATTGTTAAAGGTTATAATTCATGTGCCCCATTTACCAATTGGGAGAGAATGCTAGTATTCCTTTGAATTTACTAAGTCTAAATCCTAAAAGAAAGGTGAAGTGCTATAATGAGTATTTCATCAATGAATTTTTTTTTTCATATTGAAGAGTATGATGAGGGTAGAAATACATATAATAATGGAGGTTGTGTTAAGAAATCGACTTCAAATGAGTTTAAAGTTGACTACTGTAAGAAGTTAGAAAAGGTAATTTAATTGCAATATCATATCGAGTATAATATAGCTTTTTTATTTCAATGTTATTGATATGATACCACTAGTAAAGGAATCAAAATAGATCCTCATCATGGTTTGTTTGAAATTAATATAAAGGCTAGACTTCACAATGTCGATGATGTCTTTTTTTCCTGCTAAGCAATGCTTACAAACATGTTACATATACACTCCTTCCTTTAGAAAGGATTGTTTGAGTGAAAACCAAACCTAAGGATTGTGCCTAGGTTGTTTAGAATGGTAATGATGAATTAATTATGGGAAATGATGTCTTTTAACTTGATGAGTTAGTTGATCCATATTGAGTTGCATCGTCTAATGATCTAGAAGAAAATTTAATTTTTTCATGTTGATAAGAACATTTTTTATGATGTTGATATTGAGGAGTTAAATGATGTTTTGGGAACCAACAAACATACACAAGTTGATAAAGAAGATGATAATGACAAAACCGATATAGAATATTACGATCAAGATGATGACAATGAAATTAAAGAAGAAGAAGAAGAAGGCAATTCTGATTAATTTGCACTACAAGAATGTTTAATGCTATTAACTATAATGAAATATTTTTGAATGAAATTAACTTTAATGTATTGAAAATGATGTTAATTTATTATTGAATGACAATGAAATATTTATTTTATATGTTTTTATTATTATACACAAAATTGGTGTTATTGTATTATGTGTGATGTTGTGATTTTAAGTATTTGTAGGGTATTAGTAATGTGTAGGTGAGACAATTGTGGTTGATTTTAATGGAATCTTGAATGGAAGTTGGAAATAAGAGATGAAACAATTTGCAGTAAATGAATGAGAATGTTATATTTCATCTTATTTCTAGATAATGATGGCGAGTTCAGGTCCTTTATGGCTTTTCTTCAGCAATCTGGCATACTTCATCGCTTTTCTTGCCCTTACATCTTAGCTTGGAATAGGAGATTTTAGAGGAAGCATGTGCATGTTGTTGAATCTAGGTTGGCCTTGTTAGCTTGTGATTCCGTACTAATGAAATTCTAGCAATATGTCTTTCATACAACAACCTTTCTCATAAACAGAATGCCAAGCAACGCACTCAAACATGACTCATCCTATTTCACTCTTTTTCAAAAATTCTTGATTACAAGTCTTTTAGAGTGTTTGGGTGCTTGTGTTACCTATTCATTCATCCTTACAATAATCACAAGTTGCAGTATCAATCTGTTCAACGTATTTTTCTTAGCTATAACTTTAATAACAAAGGATATTTGTGTCTTGATTTTCTGACTGGATGAGTCTATGTTACACCTCATATTGTCTTTCATGAAACTTAATTTCCCTTAAATAAAACTCATTCTCCTTCCCCAACCAATGATACTTTAACAACAATTTTCACTCCAACCATTATAACTTCCTCTACTTCTTTACCTTTTTGTTTTAATGGCAGACACAAATCACCACCATCTTCTTTCACTTTCATGAGTGACAATTCAAATTCTATGAGTAGTTCTGCAACTACACCTACCTCTAGTACCTTACTCGATTCAATTCATAAGGCTCAGGCTCCCTCTTCTCCTCCAGCTCCACTCATGACAACAAAATTAATGCGTGGTATAACTAGGAAAAAGACCATTCTTGATCTCTCTGCTATAAAGATCTCAAAACCATACACTCTCAAACAAGCCTTTAAAGATTTAAACTAAACTCAAGCTATAAATCTAGAGATTACTACTCTTCATCGAAACCACACTTGGGATCTTATTGAATAGCTTTCTAATGTTAATATAATAGGCTGTAAGTGGATGTACAAGCTACAACACAAGCGAGATGGAAGCATAGAGAGGTATAAAGCCAGACTTGTGGCTAAAGGGTATAACCAGACTCATAGTCTCGATTATTTTAGGACCTTTAGTCCAATTGTTAAGGTTGCAACGATTCAAATCATACTATTGTTGCTCTTAGTTTTAAGTGTGAAATTTGACAGCTTGATGTTCATAATGCTTTCCTAAATGGTGAGTTAGAAAAGCAGGTATATGTGTCTCAAACTCTTGGATATGTTGACAATAAATTCCCAATCAAAGTGTGTAGATTGAAAAAGGCTTTATATGGTGTGAAATAAACATCAAGAGCTTTGTTTCAAAGACTCAGTTATGCTCTTCTATAGTGGGGATTCAACAATTCTAGGACTAATAGTTTTATGTTTCTACACTTTGGTGAATCCACAACTTTAATAGTCCTTGTATATGTTGATGGTATAATCAACACAGATTTCTTCACTTATTGCTAAGTTTGACTTTGTTTTTGCCTTAAGAGACTTGGAGCAGTTATCCTACTTTCTAGGTATAGAGATCTCTTACAATGAAGGCTCTATAAATTTGAGCCAAACCAAATATGTTTCAGATTTGATACCAAACCAATAAAACACATGATGTTGTTGGGCAGAATTTGTCCAAGTTTGATGGTAATTCATGGAAAATGTTACTCAATATCAAAGTGTAGTAGCTCTTTTAGTAACATGATCTTGCTTAATAAGTCTCCGTTGCTCTTGACCTTGCAAGGCATTTATCAATTCTACCAAGGTAATCTTGAACAAATCCTTTGTATTTTCCAAGGTGGTTAAAGATGCTTCATATCTTTCAGGCATAGTTACTAGAGTTTTCTATACAATTCTGCAATCAGAGAAATTTGTGCCAAGTAACCTTACCTTATTAACAAATCCAAGCAATTTGTCTGAATACATTTTGATGGTCTCAGAATCCTTCATTTTTTGCATTTCAAATTCTCTTATCAAATTAAGACTTTGCATACCATGAATTCTTTCATCTCCTGCATACTCTTTCAAATAATCCCAAACATCTTTCGCTGATTTAAGAGATATAATTCTGGTGAAGATTGTTGTGGAAACATCAGCAAACAAACAAGCTTTTGCTTTTGATTTCCTTGTTTTTCTCTCTTTATGATTTTTTATCTGAGTTACTATTGGATTATTTGGTAAAGGAAGAACTTCATAATCTTCTTCAACGGCTTCCCAAAGATCCAAAGCCTCCAAATAAATGTCCATTTTTACTGCCCAGAGTTGATAATTTTCTCCATTAAAGATGCGAGAAGAAATATGAGAGAAACTTGTTTCTGCCTCCATTATTAGTCCCTTTAAGATAAATTGCTCTATACGAATTGAAAGTATTTAAAATAGAAATGTTTATGAGAAGAAATAAAGATATGAAGAAGAGAAGAGGCAGCAAAGATTGTGTTTGAATTTATTTCAAATTGAATGAATAATCTGATTGCATACTTTCATTGCAATCGTTACACATATATATTCAAACTAAGAAAAATAGAACTGCAAACTTCTAGTATTAAATCATGCTGTGATATGTTAACATGATAACAGATTAACTAACTCCTAGAGACTAGGACAATAGCTCAGACAATAGCTCATTATTTGCTTGAGAATTAGAAATAATAGAAACAGAAAAATCTTTAACAGTTCCTTCTTTAACAACTTTTGAAGCAATCTTCTTGAGAACTATGTGTTTCATGTTAGAACAAAGCACATAGAAATCGATCTTCACTTCATCTGAGATCAAGTTACAAGATAAAAGATACAACTGCATTTTGTTATTACTGAAGAGCAGCCAGCAAATCTATTAACTAAGCACCTTATAAGTTTAAGGTTCTTGTTCCTCAAAATTCATTTCCAAACCCTTTCACTTGAGAGGGGATGATAAACCAGGGCTAGAAGAGTTTGTTACGTGATTTACCTAAATTGATATTATTGAATTTATAATTACTGATTTGTTATATCGTTATAAATGCTAGTTCTAGAAACTTGTCATAGCTGTTTTACAGTTATACCAGCTGTCATTACAGCTCGTTTTCTGCCTTCTGTAACCACCATTTAAGGAACAATATATATATGATTTATTCCTTCACCTATATGGGATATACATCTTTTCTTTCTTTATTCATTTATGAAGACACTAGTGGGTGCGACTTCAGCACCCACTAATGGGATTTACTTTCCACTAGTAGGTGCTGATGGCGCAAAAGTGAAAGCTGCAACAGTTTGCCACTCAACTCATCAGCTTGGACTCCAGAACATCTGGCATTTGAACTTCTCTAAACTAAGCCAGGCCCGGGTGTTTGACATTTTTGTGGTTACTGATAGTCTTTTTCGGGTTCCAACAAAGGATCAAGAAAGGACTCCATGACCATAGATCAAAGCTTGGTCTTTATAGGCAAGGGACCTTGATTAATATTTAGTTTGTAGTGTTTTGTACTTCCTAACCTGTTGTCACGCCCCCTCTATTGTCGCAGTTGTTTGTGTTTGCAACGTTTAGCTTAACAAAAAGATACTGAAAAGGCTGAAAAAGCTGCCTTAACAGGCTTTGAATCATCTATTGAAAACCTTGCTAGTGCTATTTTCTAGGTACTGGTAGCTCCCTCACCAGAACACAAAACATGCAAATCAAATGAATTATTTTGGAAATTTCCCATTTTCAATCTATGTTTGGCAGAAAAGCCAAGAAAAGGTGGGATCCATCGGCAGAATTGCTTGATTCTTCCCGCTTTTACTCACATGCCTAAAGGCACATTTGTAAAAGATAATTATAACATTATTGGTGCATAGAACAAGCGACGACATCACAAGTCCTTGTTTGTTTGTCCCACAAAGCAACTTGCAAGATGGCGAGTACTTGTTAAAGTGTTTGCTCACTTCTTCATTATCTTCAAAAAAATGTCTCTAGCCAATTCTTGTGCACTGCTCCTCCTCTTCTTTCTTACTCTCTCCCTCTTCATTACCTGCTCCACCGCTGCTAACACCATCGGTGTAACCCACACGACAGTGGCTGTGGCTGCTGACAATGTCCCTTTTCCAAAGAAAGTTGCCACCTTCCTCCCTAGCGATATTTCTCCACCTACTGAGAAGTATTGGTACTCAAGGTTGCCCAACACTCCATTGCCAAAATCCCTGAGATATCTTCTACAACCTGGTCATTATCCTTCAATCACCAGAGAATTCGCTAATGAAAACGTAAGTTTTATTCCTACCCTAAGATCCTATAGAGTACTTTATAGGATAAAATATAAAAGAGGCGACAAAAAATCCCTAAACTCTGCCCTCCCTGACTCAACGATATTCTACCAGTACGACGATCTCCATCCAGGTAAAAAAATGAAAGTTCTTTTTACGGAGAGTGCAACCAAGGTTAGTTTCTTGCCTCGTCAAGTCGCAGAGTCTATACCATTTTCAAGTGACAAAATACCAGAGATTTTGAAGTACTTTGCACTAGAAGTCAACTCAAAAGAGGCTCAGGTTATCAGAGAAGAAATAGGAGGATGCGAGGAGCCAAACATGGAAGGAGAAGACAAATATTGTGCTACATCTCTAGAGTCATTAATTGATTTTAGTGTTGAAAGGCTCGGCCAAAATGTTCGGGTACTCTCGACCGAAGCAGGCAAGAAGCAAGAGTATACGGTTTCAGCCGCAGTGAAAATGATTGGAGATCATAAAGCAGCAGTGTGTCACTAGATGAGATATCCTTATGCAGTGCACTATTGCCATGTAATTGTAATTAATTCAAGAAGATGTGAAATGATGAAGAAAGAGAGAATTTACATGAAGGACGAAATCTTCACTGTGTATTTCAAAATAATTCACTGTCTTACCTCTTTACATTATGCACTGCTGTATTTATATAATGCTTAATCTAACAACTTCTTAACACACTAAAGCGTTCTATACATTTATAACAGAATGGGAGAATCTGCTGTATTTACAATTCTTGTTACAGCTGCCAGAGTGGCAGGCGGCTGGTGTGCAATTGTTGTAACGTCCTGCATGACATGCTTGGTGCTGGCTGAGTGGCATGCATTTAGTGTGTCGTCTAATACCCCCCACAAGATGGAGAATAAAGATTAACTATTCCCATATTGAATAAGTGTGTCATAAAAAGAGAAGAAGGAATAGCTTTGGTAAAGATGTCTGCGAGTTGACACCGAGAGGCAACATGAGTAGTTGTAATGCTGCCATCTTGTATCTTGTCACGAATGGCATGACAATCCAATTCGATATGTTTTGTTCGTTCATGGAAAACCGGGTTGGCAGCAATGTGCAAGGCAGCCTGATTGTCACAGTAAAGCTGGGCTGCTTGAGGATGAGATACACGAAGGTCCTGAAGGACATAACGAAGCCAAGTTAGTTCTGAACAGGTGGAAGCCATAGACCTGTATTCTGCCTCAGCTGATGAACGTGATACGATGGATTGTTTCTTGGATTTCCAGGAAATAAGGGAGTTGCCAAGGAAGATGCAGTAACCCGTGACGGACCGCCTAGTATCAGGACAAGAGGCCCAATCAGAGTCATAAAAAGCTCTGAGTTGAATCTGTGAAGAAGAAGACAATAGAATGCCCTGACCAGGTGCAGACTTAATGTAACGAAGGATTCGGTGAGCTGTGGCGAGATGTGTAGTCGTGGGATTGTCCATATACTGACTGAGAATCTGAACAGGATAACAAATATCGGGTCTGGTGATGGTGAGGTATAAAAGACGGCCAATGAGGCGGCGATAGGTGCTAAGATCAGGTAATGGAACCCTAGAAGTCTTGCTGAGCTTGAAGTTTTGTTCAAGGGGCAATTTGAGAGGTTTGCTGGCCAAGGTACCTGAATCAGCCAAGATGTCAAGAGCATACTTTCTTTGGCAGAGATGAATACCGGTCGGAGATCTAGCAACTTCAAGGCCGAGGAAATACCGTAAGCATCCAAGGTCTTTAATTTGGAATTGGCTATGCAGAAAGGTTTTAAGGGAGGCAATGGAAGAGGAACAATTACCAGTGACGATAATGTCGTCAACATAAACCAGTAAAGCAAGAAATGTGGTGCCAGTCACTTTAGTAAACAGGCTGTAGTCAGCTTTAGATTGTGTAAAACCAAAAGTAATAAGAGATAGGGAAAGTTTGGAATACCATTGGCAGGAAGCTTGCTTGAGTCCATATAGACTCTTAAGGAGCCGGCAGACTTGATGAGGGCCACCGATAGAGTAACCAGGAGGTTTGTGCATGTAGATTTCTTCCTCTGGATCACCATGAAGGAATGCGTTATTAACATCAAATTGGAAAAGGGACCAGCCCTTTATTGCTGCAACAGATAGAAGAACTCTGATGGTGACAAGCTTAGCAACAAGGGAGAAAGTTTCAGTATAGTCAATTCCAGCTTGCTGCGAAAAACCTTTGGCGACGAGCCGAGCCTTTAGTCGCTCAACACTGCCATCAGCATGAAACTTAGTCTTGTAAACATATTTACAAGCAATGGTGATCTTGCCATGAGGAAGATCAGTAACAGTCCAGGTTTGATTATGTTCCAAGGCACGCAATTCATCACTCATGGCTTTGCACCAACCAGGATGTTTCACGGCTTGTTTGTAAGTAGTAGGATCAGTGTGCATGGAGACAGGGAACACTTGGACAGTGACTGAGAAGGCATAGCGAGGGAGGCCTGGTGATGAAAATCCTGCAAATATTGTGGTGCTCGTCTGATCCTAGTAGACCGGCGAAGGGTAGATTCAGAAAGAGGGACAAGGGCAGGTGTGGTGTTTGACATGGGGATGACAGAATCAGCAGTTGCTGGCTGAAGGATAACGGTAGAAGGAGAAGGAGCAGAAACATTAGGATTGAGAGTAGCAATAGAAAAATCAAGAGTGTTGGGCAAAGGTTTAGTGAACACAAAAGTTATGTTGTCAGATGGAAGTGTAAGAGAATGAAAAGGAAAAATGGATTCATGAAAGACAACGTCTCTAGAGATAAATGTGGTATGAGATTGTAGATCAAGTAATTTATACCCTTTAATGCCAAAAGGATATCCAAGGAATATGCACATGCGACTACGAGGGTCAAATTTCTTACGTTGTCGTGAAAGGGTGGAGGCAAAACAAAGAGACCCGAAAATCTTTAAATGGGCATAGGTGGGAGGTTGATTGAATAAAAGTTCAAAAGGTGTCTTGTGTTTAAGTAAGAGGCTAGGAGTGCGATTGATGAGATATGTGGCTGTTAAAACGCAATCACTCCAATATTGAAGTGGAAGGTTGGCTTGAAATCTTAGTGCACGGGCAACATTGAGAAGGTGTTAATGTTTGCGTTCTACAATCTCGTTTTGTTGGGGTGTTTCAACACAGCTGGTTTGGTGAATGATGCCTTTGGTATGAAAAAAATCTTTCATGTGAAATTCCCCCCCATTATCACTTCGAAAGATTTTGATTTTACAATTAAATTGAGTGTCAACTAAATTGGCAAAGGATTCAATGTTACATTTAGTGTCTGCTTTAGTGGGAAGAAGATACAGCCATGTACTGCGGGTGAAACCATCAACTAAAGTGAGAAAATATTTAAAACCATCATAGGAGGGAATGGAGCAGGGTCCCCATAGGTCACAATGCACAATCTCAAAAGGTTGTGATGCACGGTGAGAGCTATAAGAAAAAGGTAAGCGATGAAGTTTTGTTAAGGGACAAATACAACAAGGTTTTTCATTGGTAACAGAAATATTGGTTTTTACTACAGGATCTGTGATTGAAGACAAAACAGGAAAAGATGGATGGCCTAGACAATGCCACAATTCGGAAGTAATTTGTTTAGATGAATTGTATCGGGTGTGCGATTACATGGCAATAGTGCACTGCATAAGGATATCTCATCTTGTGACACACTGCTGCTTTATGATCTCCAATCATTTTCACTGCGGCTGAAACCGTATACTCTTGCTTCTTGCCTGCTTCGGTCGAGAGTACCCGAACATTTTGGCCGAGCCTTTCAACACTAAAATCATATTAGACGACACACCAAATGCATGCCACTCAGCCAGCACCAAGCATGTCATGCAGGACGTTACAACAATAGCACACCAGCCGCCTGCCACTCTGGCAGCTGTAACAAGAATTGTAAATACAGCAGATTCTCCCATACGGTTTCACAAAGAGTATCGGGTCTGTGGCTCCTGTATCGATGATCCAAGGTGCATGAGAAAGAGAAAGATTAGTGTGTGCATGAGCATTTAAACAAGAATGGATACCAGATACGGGAGGAGAGAGAAAAATATCAGGTGGTGTGTCGTCTAATTGAGTCATTAATTGATTTTAGTGTTGAAAGGCTCGGCCAAAATGTTCGGGTACTCTCGACCGAAGCAGGCAAGAAGCAAGAGTATACGGTTTCAGCCGCAGTGAAAATGATTGGAGATCATAAAGCAGCAGTGTGTCACAAGATGAGATATCCTTATGCAGTGCACTATTGCCATGTAATCGCAGACACAGAGGTTGATGAGGTTCCATTAGTGGGTGCTGATGGCACAAAAGTGAAAGCTGTAACGGTTTGCCACCTCAACACATCAGCTTGGAGTCCAGACCATATGGCGTTTCAAGTTCTCAAAATTAAGCCAGGACCTGCTGTTTGTCACTTTCTAGATAGTGATACTCTCGTTTGGGTGCCAAAGAAGGATAAAATAATGACTCCATGACCATAGGTAAAAGCTTGGTATTGATCAGCAGAGGGCTTTAATAAGTTGCTTCCTTGCTGTCGTTGCTGCTTATAGTATGCATGTACTTCCGTCCCTTTCCCTGTTGTCGTCGCTGTTTATAATATGTATGTACTTCCGTCCCTTCCCTGTTGTCGTCGCTGTTTATGTTTGTCATACACACGCGACTCCATGACCATAGGTAAAAGCTTGGTATGGATCAGCAGAGGGCTTTAATAAGTTTGCTGCCTTGCTGTCGTTGCTGTTTATAATATGCATGTACTTCCGTCCCTTTCCCTGTCGTCGTTGCTGTTAATAATATGTATGTACTTCCGTCCCTTCCCTGTTGTCGTAGCTGTTTATGTTTGTCATACACATGCACCCCCTCACCCTGCTTTAGTGTGGAAGCCCTGGTTTTCTTAAGAAGAAGGTGATCCTGAAAAACCAGCCTTATCAGGTATTCACATTCAGAAGTACAGTTGCAATTTGGTATTATGCTTAGAAAATGTGCTCCCATAATCAATGGAAGAAACCTCTGTCAATAACTATAAGAAAAAAAAAAAAAAACATGTATCCATATATAGTAGAAAAAACATGGCAACCACAAAATATTTGATTATATTGTTTCACAGGGGACTGCCATCAACTTCATCCTGATACAAGATAACCATAAAAAAAACCCAGCCTCAACGATATTCTACCAGTACAACGACCTCCACCCTGGCAAGAAGATGACATTTCTTTTTACTAATAGAGGAACCAAAGTTAGTTTCTTGCCTCGTCAAGTCGCAGAGTCCATACCATTTTCGAGTGACAAAAATACCAGAGATTTTGAAGTAGTTTCCACTAAAAGTCACCTCAAAAGAAGCTCAGGTTATCAGAGATGAAATAGGAGGAGCCGAACATGGAATGAGAAGACAAATAATGTGCAAAATCTCTTGAGTCATTGATTGATTTAGTGTTGAAAGTCTTGGCAATAATGATCGGGTGCTATCGACTGAACCAAGCAAGAAGCAAGAGTATACTGTTTCAGAAAAAAAGGGAAAATGATTGGAAAACATAAAGCAATTGTGTTTCATTAGATGAGATACCCATACGCATACGCAGTGCACTAATGCCTTTTACTCGAAACAAAAAGATCCATGGGTGCTGATGTCGCAAAAGTGAAAGCTGCAACAGTTTGCCCCTCAAATCATCAGCTTGGATTCCAGAGCATCTGGCGTTTGAACTTCTCTAAACTAATCCAGGACCGGGAGTTTGACATTTTTGTGGTTACTGACAGTCTTTCTCAGGTTCCAACAAAGGATCAAGAAAAGACTCCATGGCCATAGATCAAAGCTTGGTATTTATAGGCAAGGGACCTTGATTAATATTTAGTTTGTAGTGATTTGTACTTCCTAACCTGTTGTCACCCCGCCCCCCCCCCCATTTGTCGTAGTTGTTGGTGTTTGCAACGTTTAGCTTGACAAAAAGATCCTGAAAAACCTGCTTTAACAGGCTTTGAATTATATATTGAAAACCTTGCTAGTCCTATTTTCTAGGTACTGGTAGCTCTTTCACCAGAACATTCTTCTGTGTTTTTGCCAGTTGCTGGCTTGCTGCGTTATCCCATCTGTGTCCAAGTTTTTTTTTTTCGCTGTGAAGTAACTAAAATGCTAAGAGATGGGACATTTTGGATGATGTGTGTGCTTCTTACATGTGATCCTGTATGAATTGAGGGGGTAAAACAGGACTTCAAAGCTGGCCTTTGTTCCTGTTCATCAGGACTGGGTTTGTTTCCGCGGGTTCCCGGAGGAGACCCAGAGAACCTATCTTGTGTACTCTCAGGTTTTATGTTATTTTTCTATTCGAATTAGGATTTTGATTATTATTATCCTGTAAAATTCGATTTAATAGTTATTTAAGAAGTTACATTCTCTATTCTGAGAGCAAACTATTAGAAAAGAATTACTTACTAACAAAACTCTCTGCTTGATCCATTTTGTAAAAAATCTAGTTTTTCTTGTTTTTTCATTCATATTTTTTAAGGTAAATTCCATCATAGATGAAGGGAAAATCACATGTCCAAGTGTTATCTATGTTGTCAAAATGAATTGAAGTTAAAATCACTACAAAATTCAAACCACCGTTAATTTATGTCATATCAAATCATCAACAAACTAGAAAACAAAACATGCAAATCAATTGAATTAGTTTGGAAAATTTCCATTTTCAATCTATGTTTGGCAGAAAAGCCAAGAAAAGGTGGGATCCATCGGCAGAATTGCTTGATTCTTTCCGCATATACTCACATGCCTAAAGACACATTTGTAAAAGATAATTATAACATTATTGGTGCATAGAACAAGCGACGACATCACAAGTCCTTGTTTGTCCCACCAAGCAACTTGCAAGATGGGAAGTACTTGTGATAGCATTTGGTTATTCCCTTTTGTGCCTCACATCATGGTGGTTTTCAGTAAAAAAAACTAAAACAATGATGAATACAAAAGGTTTAATTTTACCCATCATTTTAAATATTATTTTCCATGCTTGGAATGATGGATGCTTCTGTATGTTACACATGAATTTGCTATAATTTAGTTAAGATATTTATAATTATTCTCCTTGAACAATATTTTATTAGGTTCGGTTAGTAATATAAAACTATAGTGGGAATCTAAGTTAATAAGTTAAGTTATGTGAAAATATTTTTATTATATCATATTATAATTTTGATGAATAATTTGTCACGAGTTTGAATCTCACTATACCTCTATTTTTTATGATAAAAATTAAACATAAAATAATGTAAGTTTATACGAGTTTTAGACCAAAAAGACTTTCCCTTAAGTTGATGTGTTATAAAATAATATAAAATTATTATTAGAATTTTACCTAACAATTTTAAGTTATTTGGTTAAAAACACAAATATATTTAATTGTAAACTGTTTGGAATCAATTCGCTAGTGTAAGTAAATTTAATTATAATATTTAATTTAAATTACATTGACAAATAAATTAAATTTACATATCTAGAAAAGATAAAATTCAATCCATTTTATTTTTTATATTACTCTCATCACCTTCATCTTATTCTTTCAAAGGTTTCTTAAAATACAGATGGATAAACATTTATTTTGAGAAGTTAGTTTTAACATTAATTTCTTCTTTTAGTGTAGTCAATTAAAGAAGTTGATTTCTAATTTATTTTATATCATTTTTAGAAATTAAATTCCATTTAAAATTATATTATTGACACTTAAAATGTTTCTATACAAAAATAATATATATTAAAATCTTTGAATTCAATTCAATTTAGACAATTGGGAAACATGTAGTTAAAAAAACATAAACAAAAACATAAGATAAAATAAATTTGTTTTTAAAATAGTTTTGAAGTTAATTTTTATATTTTTAAAACAAAAAATATTAAAAAAATATATTTTGTTATCTCTATTATTTTCATTCCAAAATAGTAACAAAGTTTGTATTATTATTATTTATTGTCCAGGTAAGTTTTCTCAAATCTACCGTATCATTTGTATCCCCAATAAAAATAGGTATAGAACCACACCATAGATGTATAGAGAAATTGGATCGCTCTTCAATTATATAATTTTTTTTGTTTATCAATTCAAACGCATTACTGTTACTGCTATGACTATAAACTAAAAAAGTATAAACTTTTATGATGAACTTTAATGCACAATAAATACTTTTTTTATTTTGAATTCATAGTAAATCAAGTTTTAAAATTATAATTCTAATTTGAATACTCTATTTTTAATAACATTAAAAAGATGAACTAAAATCTAATTCAAAGATATCCTTTATTAATAAAAAATCATGAATCATTCGAACAGAAAGAATTATTTTTTGAGTTATGAAAGTTGTTCTTAATTCTAGACAATCAAAGCCCAAGTTGTAGGTTTTGCTACTAAAATAATGAAAGACTGTGGCCACTTGATCACAAACCACAAGCCAAAGCAGCCAATAGAAAAGGGAGAAAGGTATCTCAGACAGGCAAAAGAATTTGTTTAGATCTCAGTTATGGAAAAAGTTAGATGCACAGTCAGCTAGAGAGAGAGAGAGAAGCGCTAATCGAAAAGTAGAGAGAGAGAGAGGCTCGTGTCCATGACCTAAAAGAGAATCTAGTCTACTCATCATATTTAAAATGAGTTGTTTTATTATTTATTTTCAATATGATAAATGTGTTTTAATGTGGTTTCATGCTAAAATTTGCCTAAATCAGTATAATGTTATTCAAGATATTATATTTATTATCCATTAAATAACATCTAAAAAACAAAATCTGTGTTATACCTTGAATCTTTCTATCCTGGGTTTCAAAGAACATGATATGTTATTGGACTTTTTCATACTAGGTTATTAAAAAATGATGAGCACACTTATATTGGATTATTATGTATTATAGAATGTAATTATATAGGAAATATTGTAGTCATATTCTTATGTGGTAATCTCCACCTTTACTATTGTATATTGCCCTACTCATATATATAGAAAGGGTTGGCTAACCTATTAGGTTAAGCCTCCTAATTATTCTCAACTTGGTATCAGAGCCTCCTAATTTTTTCTCTCTTTGCAGCCGGCCCTAATTTTCTTCCCCATGGACGCTCCTCCTGCTGCCGCCGTTGCCATCTCTCCCTCCACCGGTGCTGCATCATCACCGGCCAGCCCTCTTCCTGCTGCTGGCCGAGAACAACTTCCAACACCTCCGAATTCTGATTTTTCTTCTCATGACTCTGCCGTTCCTTTGCCTCTCATGGGAACACAATCTACAACAATGGTTCCTCTATCAAACACCCACCATGTTGTGTCGTTGAAACTTACGAACACAAACTATCTTTATTGGAGAATGCAAATGAAGCCATATCTCCTTGGTCAAGGTGTTTTTCACTTTGTTGACGGCTCCTTGTCGTGTCCTCCATCTCATATGATTGATGCTTCGGCTGGTTCTTCTTCTGCCATCAGCCCCTCTTTTCTTCGTTGGAAGCAACAAGATCAACTTATTTTGAGTGCTCTACTCTCCTCTCTTTCCGTGGATGTGCTGCATCTTGTAGTAGATTGTTCTACTTCACATTGTGTTCGGCGCACGCTTGAGAAGGCACTTGCCTCTCCATCTAATTCCCGGATCATGCAACTATATGGCTCCTTTCAAGACCTTCGGCAAGGTGATGCATCGGTTAGTATGTATATGCAGCAAGCCAAATCGTTATTCGACGAATTGGCTGCTGCTGGTCGCCCAATGTCCCTTGAAGATTTCAATCTCTATGTGTTTTGTGGACTTCGCAGTGAGTTCAAAGACTTGGTAACTAGTCTCATAACCAAGGCTGAACCGCTATCGTATGCTGATCTTCATAGCCATCTCCTTACCCATGAGTTTCTGCACAAGAATTCCTTTCACTCCATGGCTGTCGGTTCATCCTTTTCATCACTGCTGTCTTCTTCTTCACTGTCGCAGCAGCCACCATTGCTGCCAACACCTCCGAATTCTGCTTATTATGCCATGACTAATCACAGCAGAAACAGGGGATGTTCTAGAGGTAATTGGCGCTCAAACACCAACCGATTTCAGGCCCCAAACAGAGGTCACTCCGCTGTAGATTGGAGGCAAAATCAGTGGTAGAACAGGCGCACCTCTGCTGCAGATTTCCGACCAAATCAGGGGTCGTGGTCTAGACATGTTCGCTGCCAATTATGTTCCACTCCTGGCCATTCAGCTCTTCAATGCTATCAGTTTCGCAGCAGCACACAACAGCCCTCTGCTCACCTTGCTGTTGCGAATGATTCTGCTGCAACGACTTGGTTTCTCGACACCGGCGCGAATCAACATGTGACGCCTGATCTTGCAACTCTAACTGATTCTGCTCCTTATCTTGGTAATGATTTCTTGCATATTGGTGATGGTAAGGCCCTTGACATATCCCATGTTGGACATACTACTTTATATTCCCCCAAATGCTTGTTTACATTGACTAATGTTCTTCGTGTGCCTCACATTACCAAACCGTTGTTATCTGTTTAGAAATTTTGTCGTGATAATCATGTTTATTTTGAATTTCACGATTCTGTGTTTTATGTGAAGGATCTCGTCACCAAGGAAGTTCTTCTTTCCAGTCGGAGTCATGATGGTCTTTATGTTCTCTCCGAGTCCTCGGCTACGTCAGTTCCTCAAGCTTTTTGGTCTACTTGCATTTCCGCGACTGCCGACTTGTGGCATCGTCGTTTAGTTCATCCAACTCCTCGCATTCTAAATTTGTTAGTTTCTGATAATAAAATTATTTGTACGTCTAAACGATCTATTACTCAATGTCAAGCATGTCCATTAGGCAAGTCATCCCGTTTGTCATTACGACCGACGGGTCACAAAACTTCTACCCCACTTGAATTAATTTTTAGTGATGTTTGGGGCCCTGCTTCAATGTTTTCTTCTGATGGTTTTCGTTATTTTGTTATCTTTGTTGATGCACGCACTAAATATATCTGGTATTATCCGCTTGTTGCGAAATCTGATGTATTTTCCACGTTTCAACGTTTTCAGACACTTGTTGAGCGTCGGTTTTCTCTTAAAATTAAATCTGTTCAAACTGATTGGGGTGGTGAATATCGTAAATTAAATAAATTTTTTTAAACAATTGGTATTCATCATCGATTAATTTGTCCTCATACTCATGAACAAAATGGCACAGTTGAACGTCGTCATAGACATATTGTTGAAACTGGCATAACCCTCTTAGGCCAGTGTAATGCCCCATTGCGTTTTTGGAACTATGCTATGGAATCATCAGTCTATCTTATTAATCGCATGCCTACTCCTGTTCTTCAAAATAAATCTCCTTTTGCATGTCTGTTTCATCACACTCCTGATTATAACTTTCTACGCACTTTTGGGTGTCTTTGTTTTCCATTTTTACGTCCATATCATGCTCATAAATTAGATTTTCGGTCTTCTTCTTGTGTGTTTTTAGGCTATAGCTCGTCTCATCTTGGTTATCGTTGTCTTGATTTAAAGTCTGGTCATGTCTATGTCTCCCGTCATGTTCGTTTTCATGAATGTGTCTTTCCTTTTAAAAAGTCTGAACATGTAACAACACCCCCGGTTCCCCCCACTCCACCTACCTATCTTCCATCACTGCAACCCCCTTCCTATTTTCAGCCTCTTCCTTCCCAACTCGGCAAAACACACAACCCACCTTTTTCCTTTGCCGCAACCCCCCAGCTTACTCCCCTGCCCGTTGATTCAACCGACCCTGCCTCACCACCCCACACAGCCATACTATCACCACGTGCTTGTCTTTCCAATGATTATTGTGCAGGAACAGGTTCTAACTTGCAGGATTCAGTAGCGGCACAACCCAGCACCTCCCCGGCTTCACCTCCTGGTCTGCAACTTTGTTTTGATCTCTCCTCTTATCCTCTTCAGCACATTCCAGGTACAGGTGCTGCTACTCCATGTCCAGCTGCTCCTAAACACCCCAT
The DNA here is from genome assembly GCF_005239225.2 of Populus alba. Taxonomy (NCBI): domain Eukaryota; kingdom Viridiplantae; phylum Streptophyta; class Magnoliopsida; order Malpighiales; family Salicaceae; genus Populus; species Populus alba. The sequence continues at coordinate 1,681,737 of NC_133302.1, read as the reverse complement.
GGTTCTTCGTCTGAGACAGCCCAAGACAGCGCTGATCACCACCACGACAGCCACCTCTGCTGCTTCCTTCAGTCGGGTAACTTCTCCTCCCTCGCATGAGCCACTTATATTTCCTGATGCTAACAGATATGAGGCGTGGCATAATGCTATGCAAGAGGAAATTCAGGCCTTACACGCAAACAGAACATGGACTTTAGTGTTGCTTCATCCATCCATGAATGTTGTTGGTAGCCGATGGGTCTACAAAATTAAACGCAGATCTGATGGTAGCATTGAGAGGTATAAGGCGCGCCTGGTTGTTAGGGGCTTCACTCAGCAAGAAGGTATTGATTACTCAGAAACTTTTAGTCCTATTATCAAACAGGCAACAGTCCGCTTAGTGTTCTCCATTGCAGTTTCGAGTGGTTGGAAAATTCATCAGCTTGACATTCATAATGCATTTCTAAATCGAGTCCTTGATGAAGAGGTTTACATGAAACAACCTCTAGGTTTTGTTGATTCTGCACTCCCAGGTCATGTATGTCGATTGCATAAATCTCTATATGGGTTAAAACAGGCTCCGCGGGCTTGGTACACTCGTCTGAATGATTTTCTATTATCCATTGGTTTCCGTGCTTCTAAAGTGGATACCTTATTGTTTATCTTCTCGGTTGGTAGTGATATTTGTTATCTTTTGGTTTATGTTGATGATATTCTGCTTACGGGTAATAATGGAACTCTGCTACAACGACTCATTCAGCTACTGAGCTCAGAATTTAAACTTCGGGATTTGGGTGATATTCTTGGGTATTGAAGTGCAGTGTACTGGTCTGGGACTTATGCTTTGTCAACATAAATATACACTTGATATCCTCACACGAGCTGGTATGTTATCCTATAAACCAGTTGATACTCCTATTTCGGCATCCAAAGCCACCATTATGCCGGACCCATTGTTTTCTGATGCTACTCGTTTTCGGAAACTTGTTGGTGCTCTCCAATATCTCACTTTCACACGCCCGGATATTTGCTTTGCTGTTAACCGGGTCTGTCAATTTATGCATGCTCCTACAGAATCCCATTGGGCTGCCGTGAAACGCATCTTGCGTTATCTCCGTGGTACGGCATCACATGTTTTACATATTACTCGCAGCTCTTCCTTTGCTTTACACGGTTTTACAGATGCAGATTGGGCAGGTAGTATTGAGGATAGAAAGTCTACAGGTGGTTATCTTGTGTTCTTTGGTCAGATGCCAATTTCGTGGAAATTGAGTAAGCAACGAACTGTTGCTCGTTCTTCGACGGAAGCTGAGTACAAAGCCTTAGCCGATGGCACGGCTGAAGTTATCTGGCTTCAGTACTTGTTAACGGATCTTTAGATTCCGACTCCTTCTGCCCCTATTATCTGGTGTGACAACCTTGGTGCCACATATTTGTCCACAAACCCTATATTTCATGCTCGCACAAAACATATTGAGATTGATTATCATTTTTTCCGAGATAGAGTTGCGAAGAAGGAGATTCATATTCGTTTTATTTCCTCTCAGGATCAACTTGCCGATGTCTTCACTAAGCCACTTCCTGCTGCTTCATTTACTGCTTTTAGATTCAAGCTTCGGGTTGATCCTCCACCCTCAGCTTGAGGGGGCGTATTATAGAATGTAATTATATAGGAAATATTGTAGTCATATTCTTATGTGGTAATCTCCACCTTTACTATTGTATATTGCCCTACTCATATATATAGAAAGGGTTGGCTAACCTATTAGGTTAAGCCTCCTAATTATTCTCAACTTTATGGTTTGAAAAATTTATAATATTTATTAAGTAATGTCTGAAGAAAAAGCTAGGCTATTATTGGACTATTCTATCCTGGCCTACTTAATAAGTGATAAGGATATTAAATTGAATTTTAAAATGGAATTATTATGTGATAATCAAATTAATTTTAGTGGTTAATATCTTAGATATCATGTATTAATTGATACTATTATAAAAAAAAGGTATAATATTAGACCTTATCATCCGGGGTCTATTGATAAATAATAAAAATAATTAATTCATCAATCAAAAAATAATAGATCCTATTAGTTGATCACTACCAAATAAGATCTAATATAACATCATTCCATCTTGGGTTAGTTAATAACTAATAGAAATAATTAATACAAAAACAATCTTATTACCGTTTGGTGTTATTAATTTTTATTTTATTATTTTTTATTTTTTATTATTATCTTTAAAATCATTTTTATTTTTTCTTTTAAATGTATTAATTGTCATATATTTATATCACATACATTGCCATAACCAATTAATAATGATGTATATTTTATAATAAAAAAAGGTTCAAATCTGATAAACTACGTATTTTTTTCAAGTTTTCTCCTAATTGAAATAATTAATGAGCGGCAAATCACTTATGTTTAAAGAAGAAGGTATTTCGATTTCATGTTTAACGAAATAATTTCTTTGTTTTCTTCGAAGACAACAATTGACTTTGATCGGATTGATTAAGTTCTTATAGCTCAAGGCACCAAGATGTAAATACACTTGTATATTCAATTTTCTTATTCCAAATTGCCAATATAGCACTCCTCTTGAGCTTGCCTTCTCTCCTCCTGTTGCAACACTACATGATTTCATAATTTTACCTATGAAAATATTCTGTCAATGTGTCATTCAACATTCATCAATAATTTTTTTACCAGATAACATCACCGACGAAAAACATCCATCAGCTTTTTTTTCGTCGGTAATGCCTCATTTTGTCGCTGAATCAATCGGTAAAAAAAAAAAACATTTTTCGATGGTTTTAAAGACAGAAATTGCGCGCCAAAAAAAATAATTTTCCCACTTGAAATATACCAACGGCTTTATTCCATCGATGATTGTGTGAAATACTGACGGAATACACCGTCGGTAACGTTGTCCGTGAGTTTACCAATTTGGTTTCAATCAAAATGTTATTTTTATGTTTATGTCAATTTGTTTTAGGTCCTTTTGTTAAATTGATTTTTCTTTTTCATTTTACCCTTCAATCAAATATAAAATTTATTTTGTTTTTTTATTTATTTTGATCCTCCTTTTAATTGTTATTTTTTTTTAATTCTTTTGTATAATTGAATATTATTTTCTAATTTTATCATTTTAATATTTGATTGATTGAGAATTGAGCTTTATGTTTTTTTTAGATAGTGTGTTTTGAGTCTAGTAACTTGGGTCATGAATTTAAAAAGTTACCACTGCTTGATTTTTTTTTTTATAAAATACCTTGAATTAATTAAAAGACAAAACTATCCCTCATTTTACCCAATAACAATAGAAAAACAAATAGGCAATTACAAAAATGCCCTCAGATTCAAGGCGTAAAAGATTAAACCCCGAGGGCAAGGAGTTATTTTGACTATGCAAATAAAAGGATAAGACCAAAACATCCCTCTTTAGCCGCCAAAATATTTGTGTACATAAAGGAAATTATGTTATTTTATTGAGCACCTTATAATTAAACATACAAATCTACCATTCAATGGCATCCAAAAATGTATTATTCTTAAGGGTATTTATTTCATTTTATTATGCAATTTAAAACACAAATACTCATCCTACCCTATGTCAATTTAAGAATATAAAAATACCCACATTGCAAAGACAATCTGTTTGAACTTTCATTTGCCTCTCAATATAGAGTGTGATCTTAGTCAGCTTGTACATGAAGAAATTCTCTTTAAAGCTCAAATGGGATTACAGTGAAAGCATTTTAATTTTTTAATTGGAAAGGGATAACTGAGATGGATTTTCCTAATTTCAAACGCAAGCTATTAGAACTAATAAATTTTGACCTCGTTCAATGTAGTTTATATGAACTTTACAAGGAACAACATTTTGTGAGTCTATGTGAGCAAATTCACCACATGCCATTATGCATACAACAAAAAGCACAACTTAAGAGATATGGTGTGTGGGTAATTACACATTTTTATTTTTCATGTTGTTGCACGTGTGCAGCGTCGCGGAGATCGTCCACCACCCCCCCATCATCAAGGTGTGGTATATCTATCTATTGTGGAAAATATGGTGAGACAAGGAATTCTTTGTCTCTTAGTGGTAAAAAATGGAGTGGGAGTCGCCACCTAGTATTTTGGTCACTAGGAACCCTAACTGGTCTCAAAGATTGGGTACGGAGACTGGTTGCGTAAAGGGAAGGTATTAGCACCCCAAATACGCCTTACCTAAGGTAAGTTGCATTGTTTTATTGTCTAAAAAAATTCTAAGGTCTTATTATGTTGGTCCGTCTAGGGTTTAAGAAAAGTCCTCCTCAATTGAGGAGGTTCTTATCTTATGGGATAAAAATCTAAGCGGTCTAATGTCTATAAAGAACTACCTTTTTAATATCGGGAATAAATTCGTAATCCCAGACATTAAAACAAAACAAAATATTTTTTGGATTTTTTTTGAAATATTGGCCAAGTTCTCATGACTTTAATAAACTGGTTATTAAAGCCAAGATACATGCTAAAATAATAATATATATTTTTTTAAGTTTTCTTTGTTGTATAAAAAATAAAATATGAGTTTTTTTAAAAAAAAACTTTTGAGAGACTTGGCTGTGTGCATGAAAACAAAGTTGTTTTTTTTTAAACCGGGTATTTTTAATACCGGATTTGTATTTTTATGATATAAAAATACAGACCAATATTAGCCAATATGACGCAGGAAAATCCGTGTGAAAAACACAACTTGTTTTTTTAAAATAAAAAATTATATGTACAAGTAAATAGAAAACACAAAAAAAAAATATATAACTAAAATGGATTGGGCTGGGCCTGTATTGGCCCAGCCACAAGGCTAGACTCAGCCCAGCCGCGTGGGCTGGGCTGCTGTTCCAGCCCGCGCAAAACAGGGCTGGACTCAGCCCAGCGGCGGGGGCTGGGCTGATGTTCCAGCCCGGAGCGAAAAGGGGCTGGACTCAGCCCAGCCGCGGGGGCTGGGCTGATGTTCCAACCCGCCCGAGAAGAAAGAAAACAACGTATGGGGCATTGGGGCATTGCTTGCGGAGCACAGCTGTTCGGGCATCTCATCATGAGATGGGTGGCGTCTAACTTCAGCTCTAAACAACGTGGGAGGAAGAGACAAGGGGAAGAAAACAAAATGTCTCTTCCCATGCTGCCAGTCCGGAGGAAGAAGAAGGAAAAACAATGCCGCCTCAAAACGGCACCGTTTCGTCTTTTTTTTTTTTTAAAAAAAATATTGAAACGCCTGAAACGACGTCGTTTTTCTTAAAACGCGTCGTTTCATTTAAATGAAACTGGCGCCAAAGCGCCAGATTTCAAGGCGATCCTTCAATTTGCGCGCGTTTTGCGTTTTGGTCCTTGGTCTCGGATTTCTTCAATCAAGTCCCTAATTGGCCTTTAAACTTCAATTTTTATGCAATTAAGCCCCTGATTTGACCAAATCAACTCTCCAAAATTATATTTTGACTCCCGAACGTTAATTTCTTCCAATTAAAACCCAAATTGACTTAAAAAAGTATATGTTTTGCAATCAAACCTCCATAGAATTCAATTAAACCTTCAATAAAATTTAATTGAGTCTATCAACATTTGATTTTGCATTTTCTTCCTCAAAAAAAAAAAATTTCTTAATCAATAGGGCTCTCACTAGTACATGATATATTGTCAAATTTCAATATTTGTATTTTTGGACCTCATAAACCAATTTTTGACCATTTTTATGGGCACTCTGGCATCCTTCTTTCACTGATATATTATTTATTATTATTTTGTTTTGATATATTCATTCATTCATTAATTATTTATTATTATTATTATTATTATATATATATTTATTATTTATATATATATATATATTATTTATTTATTTTTATTTTTATTTATTTTTTTGTATTTTTTTTTCTTTTCATGTGTGGGGGCCCAAAAATGGGTTACGACACATGTCATTTTAGCATAAAGTTTATTTGGTCACCTCATTAAAGGAGTCACTTGACTCATTAACTCACTTTTCATCCTATTAAGTGCTTGATCTTCCTTTTAGCACATAATTTTGTAATCATCTACCCATTAAAGTTTCATGTATTGTCAATCACCATCTTTTTAAGAGAACAATATTGACAAATCAATTCTTTTTTAATGAACTACTTGACTACCTTTTGAGTCACATGAACATAAGAGCAAGCTCTTATGTATTTTATGAAATAACCAATTGCTACCAGGATAAACCAATGTCCATTTCTAGCTTTCAGGTTGATCGGTCTAATCAAATTTATTCTCACATTGTGAATGGCCAAGGTGATTCCATGTTGAATAAAGGTGTTGGAGGTGCATGAACCTTGTTACTATAAACATAGCATTTGAGACATTTTCTAACATAGTCTATGTAGTCTCTCTCCATTGTTGTCTGCTGAAACCCCAAGAATTTACAATTTAAATATGTAGATGACTCGGTGAAAACTATGTAAAACCACAACAAAAGACTTCACCATGATGAATTGAATAATGAGAAACAAAATAGAAATGGTAGTAAAATGTAAATCCCCGATCAAATTTCATGATGTTAATAAAATTACTGATAATTTAGAACCAGAAACAAGATGAGTTGGTTAAAGTAAAATAAAATGGAATAGCATTGAATTATTAGAAAAACAATTTGGAATGAGATTTTTCTTTTAGTGTAGTCAATTAAAGAAGTTGATTTCTAATTTATTTGATATCATTTTTAGAAATTAAATTCCATTTAAAATTATATTATTGACACTTAAAATGTTTCTAAACAAAAATAATATATATTAAAATCTTTGAATTCAATTCAATTTAGACAATTCGGAAACATGTTAAAAAAACATAAACAAAAACATAAGATAAAATAATTTTGTTTTTAAAATAGTTTTGAAGTTAATTTTTATATTTTAAAAATAAAACATATTAAAAAATAGTAACAAAGTTTTTTTTATTATTATTTATTGTCCAGGTAAGTTTTCTCGAATCTACCGTATCATTTGTATCCCCGATAAAAATAGGTATAGAACCACACCATAGATGTATAGAGAAATTGGATCGCTCTTCAATTATATAATTTTTTGGTTTATCAATTCAAACACATTACAGTTACTGCTATGACTATAAACTAAAAAAGTATAAACTTTTACGATGAACATTAATGCACAATAAATACTTTTTTTATTTGAATTCATAGTTTATATAAATCAAGTTTTAAAATTATAATTCTAATTTGAATACTCTATTTTTAATAACATTAAAAAGATGAACTAAAATCTATTCCAAAGATATCTTTTATTAATAAAAAATCATGAATCATTCGAACAGAAAGAATTATTTTTTGAGTTATGAAAGATTTTCTTAATTCACGATTGCAGGCATGTGTTCTGGTTTTTAAGTTTTGGAATCAAGTGAAATTTAGAAAAAAGAATCATTTGGTCTCTGCATATAATAAACTTTCTACAACTGGTTACCATTGCGAATATGAGGTTTGAACTCGATATTATTTTAACACTGTTTACGTTGAACTATAAGCTTATTCACAAATGATGTTGTGGTGAATTTGAATCTAAACTTTACTCTTTCATATATTTTGACTATCATGTAAGAATTATTAATTAAGTAGCAAAGAAAGTGAATATGGGATCTCAAAGTTCTTTATATTTTTTACAACACAGGTTTTTTATGGCCATTTTGCATATGAAATAGAATATCAAAGAAAGTTTTAAAATTAATTTTTTTTTAATATTTATATATCCTCGAGTAAAAGTTTTTTTAACTTTAAATTTATATAAATCTACACTACTGCATACTTAATTTTAAACTCTAGCTTTTTAGTTATCAAAATTTTAATACTACATAACATAACCACGTAAAGCAACTGAGTTTATTAAAATCAAAAGTTTTAACAATTCGAGTGAGAATCTAACACTATTAAATAGAGTGAGGATTAAATAGAGATATGATGATATAAACAGACAATGTATTAGAGATTCTTCCCCCATGGACTACTTTTGTCTTTAATTTCCTCCATTGAAATATGAAAGGAGTGATTAAGACAGTGTGCACTTGAAGCCACATCCTTCCAAAGTCTAGTGTCTGGGTTACTATACCCCCACAGCCACTTGAATGATTTGATGAGTTGAGAAACTAGGACTTCAAGCCAGCCTTGTTTCCTATTCATCAGCGCTGGATTTGTCTCTGCGGGTCCCTGGATGAGACACTCTGAGTACCAAAATTTTAAAGAACATTTTTTTTTTTATATATATTAAGACTCAAAATTTAAACGTAAAATAACAAGAGAGGGAGGAAACTCTTTAAGATGTATTAGGCATGACATCCATTTCAAGATTAGGACATTAATTCGAATAAAATTTCTCTCTCTGTGTCTCCTTTGGTGCAATTGGCTCTGTATATTTATTATAAGAGTCATCAATCCTTTGTGGAACCATCACAAAAGTTTGAAGTCCAGACCATATGACCATATTTATTATATTTATTATAAGAGTCATCAAGCATGCAATTTAGATTCATATATCACAACAAATACACTTATATATGACATGTCTGTAATAACTGAATGAATTTACGAGTGTAAACACATCATCCTTGGTATAACACGTTTCAAAGTTAATTAAGTGTCGGTTATTATAGAGATCACCATTAGCAATGTAGGTTTTCTTGGCAGAAGTAGAGGAAAAGAGTTTCTAGGTTATTACTTTACAATATATAGAACAACAGATGCTGGAGATTCCCAATGCTGTTAATACGTTACAGACATCAAAGCGATGCATCTCCGGAAGCCTTTACATGAAGATACGATGTTAGTGATCTTTCGTTCCATTTTGAAGAAACCCAGTTACCCATAGAGTAGTGGGAATTTCATCTTTAGTTACCCATAGAGTAGTGGGAGTTTCCGGCTGCTGCATGACCACATCTGTGCCTATCAGCTTTATTGGCAGTTTGTTTGATGTGTGTGATTCCATTAGGATCAGATTGCATATAACGCGACAACTTCAAGTTGACATAATATGACATCTTCAAGGCGGCCCTGGTTCCTGTTCATCAGTACTGTATTTGTCCCTGGATGAGAGACGACCCTGAGTGCTCAAGTTTTTAAGTTTTGGAATCAAGTGAAATTTAGAAAAATAGACTGATTTGGTTTATTCATATAAAAAAAAAAAAACTCATCAACATCCAAAAAAATTAAAAAATCAAATGGGCTCTTTTGGGTTTTTCCATTTTGAGATATGGCTAGCAAACCAACAAAGAAAAGATCATAAGATGGGATCCATGAACATATTTACTTCTTTCTTTTTATTATTATTATCTTTTTAATAATGTTTTATTTTATTATTCATTTAAATTTTTAATCAACATCAATCACGTAAATTTATTCATAATAAATTTTTTATTATTATCTTTTTGGCAGTTATGTAAGATTTAATTAAGTAGCCATAAAATATACTTCAATCATAAATTATGGTAAAAAAAAAAAAAAATCAAATGGGCTCTTTTGGGTTTTTCCATTTTGAGATATGGCTAGCAAACCAACAAAGAAAAGATCATAAGATGGGATCCATGAACATATTTACTTCTTTCTTTTTATTATTATTATCTTTTTAATAATGTTTTATTTTATTATTCATTTAAATTTTTAATAATGTTGTATTTTAAAAATATTTAAAAAAAAATTTTAAAATTTTTATTTTTTTTTAAATTAATATTTTTAGATCATTTTGATGTGCTGATGTCAAAAATAATTTTTTAAAAATAAAAAATATATATTATTTTAATATATTTTTAAATGAAAAACACTTAAAAAAACAACTACAATCATACTTTTTAATAGACTTAAAACCCCAACCCCATAGCATACGATTGGTGGATTATAACCGATATACCCGATAATTCCAAGCAAAGAAACCCATGTATATTTCCCACAATAAGGTTTTGATCTCAATATCCAAATTGCTCTCCAGCTGAAAATAGTTATGGCACTATATCAATCTCATTAAAAGAGAAACATTCTATATGAAGGGTCCCAAAAACACAGAAGAGCCTTGATGGTTGTCTTTTGTAGCGGTACTTCCAATAATGAAGCTATACTTCAATGTTTTTTTGACAAAATCATGCTAATCTGAAATTTTCAAACTTTTCTAGCATTGCAACAATTTCTCTACCCCAGTAATCAGTGAATTCACATGTTTTAAATTAGGCAATCCAGCTATAGCTCATTGATTCAAACAATCCCCCTCTGTTTTTCGGCGAGGTTTCAGACTCTTGTTTGAATCGTGGTGGAGTGTATTTGCGAATATTTACCATTGTTGTCACTTTTTTTTTCCCTGAAATATCATGACTTTAATTAGGATTTTATACATATGAGGCTTGCTCAGTGAATCTACACCAGGAGACAATCTAGCGGAAGGTTCCAGTCAATATATTTGGAGTAAATTGGTTTCAAAAAAGGTTTTTCATCACCAAATTGATAACCTCAGTGTGCTGAAACTAAGACATACAAGGTAGGAAAGTATAAGCTAGGGCAATACCACATCAGCATATTATCCATGTCAGTAGACTTTCAATAGAAGTTGGTGGTTTCATATATAGTTTTTAAATCCGGCTCTGTCCAAGACTCGGATTCCGGGTTTTGACCTGGTCACCGGGTTGTCCGGGTTAATTTTTGTTTTAAAAAAAATCAAAACGATATTGTTTTAGTAAAAAAAATAAAAATCAACGGGTTGCAACCGGGTCTTGCTAGGTCACCCAGGTCACGCTAGATTTTTACTTTTTTTATTTTTTTTAAACCTGGCTAGTTCCAACCCTGGACTACCTAATCCTAAAGCTTGAGTCATGTTATAATGAAAATGTTGTGTTGTATGTTCATCGGCACAACTCCATATTTAATAACAATAAAAGAAACCAATGAATAAAATATAAATGAACAAATTAACCAAATATTAATGAAATTGGGCAAACAAATACAATAAAAATATTCACATCGTTATTGAAAAAACAAACAAAAGCTTAGCCCTTATGTATCCCTAGTGGAGTCATCATTTCATCGTTTGTGGATATCAAAGCGAGTTAAAGTGTAAAATAAAAAAAAAGGAGTTATCATCTAATTTTATAATAATTAAAAACTTTAACTAATCTTCAAAAGTTTTGGGTAAGAAACTGATTACATAATAAGAAAAATAAATATTATTTTATACATTCTATCTAACTTAAACCGTATTGTTATTTGTTTTCAATGATAAATATGTTTTAATATAATTTCATGCCTAGGTTTGCCTATACCGGTATAATTTTATTCAAGGTATTATATTTATTATCCATGAAACAACATCTAAAACACATGATCCACTATTGAACCTTTCCATATGGGGTTTCAAAGAACATGATACGCTATTGAACCTTTCTAGGTCATTCAAAAATGATGGGCAAGCTTATATATAAGGTTTGTTATAGTTTGAAAAATTCATAATATCTATTAAGTAGCGTCCGAAGAATAAGGCTATTATCATACCTTTCCATCCTTGGCTACTTAATAAATGATAGGGATATTGAATTAAATTGTGAAATGAAATGATATTTGATGATCAAATTAATTGTAGTAGTTAAAATCCTAGATATAATGTATTAATTGACATCATTATTCACTTATCAACATCCAAAGAAAAGTGTTCAATAGTACTAGACCTTACCATCATGGGTCTATTGGTAATTAATAAAAATAATTATTTCATCAATCAAAAAATAATTGATATTATTACTTGAGCACTAACATCCCAAAGATAAGGTCTAATATAACACCATTTTATTTTGGGTCAATTAATAACTACTAGAAACCATCAATGTAAGGACAATTTTATCACCATTTGATGTTATTAATTTTTTTTATTATCTTTATTTATTTTATTTATTATTATTATCTTTGAAATCATTTTTATTTTAATCTTTTAAATGTATTAATTTTCATATATTTATATCACATACATTGCCATAAACAATTAATAATGATGTATATTTTATTTAAAAAAAAGGGTTCAAATCTCATAAACTAAGTATTTTTTTCAACATTTTCTCCTAATTGAAATAATTAATAAGCGGCAAATCACTTATGTTTAAACAAGAAGGTACCAAGTTTCGATTTCTTGTTTTAGGAAATAATTTCTTTATTTTCTTCGAAGACAACATGACTTTGATCGGATTAAGTTCTTATAGCTCAAGGCACCAAGATGTGAATACACTTGTATATTCAATTTTCTTATTCCAAATTGCCAATATTCCACTCCTCTTGAGCTCGCCTTCTCTCCTCCTGTTGAACAACTACAATATTTCATAATTTTACCTACGAAAATATTTTATTGGTCTGTGATTCAGCATTTGTTGGTAATTTTTTTACTGACAACATCACCGATAAAAAATGTCCATCGGCTTTCCTTTCATCAGTAATACCTCATTCCATCGCTAAATCAATCAGTAAAAAAAAATATTTGTTAATGGTTTTACAAACGAAAATTAAGTGCAAAAAAGAAATTTCCCACTTGAAATATACTGACAGCTTTATTCCAATTGAAAATATTTAAAAAAGAAATGTTTATGAGAAGAAATAAAGATAGGAAGAAAAGAAGAGGCGGCAAAGATTGTATTTGAATTTATTTCAAATTTAATGAATAATCTGATTGCATACTTTCATTGCAATTGTTACACATATATTCAAATTAAGAAAAACAAAACTGCAAACTTCTAGCATTAAATCATGTTGTGATCTATTAACATGATAATAGATTAACTAACTCCTAGAGACTAGGACAATTTGCACTCAACGCATTTATAAAGACACTAGTGGGTGCTGATGACGCAAAAGTGACAGCTGCAACAGTTTGCCACTCAACGCATCAGCTTGGACTCCAGAGCATCCGGCGTTTGAACTTCTCTAAACTAATCCAGGACCGGGAGTTTTACATTTTTGTGGTTACTGACAGTCTTTTTCGGGTTCCAACAAAGGATCAAAAAAAGACTCCATGACCATAGATCAAAGCTTGGTATTTATAGGCAAGGGACCTTGATTAATATTTAGTTTGGAGTGATTTGTACTTCCTAACCTGTTGTCACCCCCCCTCTATTGTCGAAGTTGTTTGTGTTTGCAACGTTTAGCTTAACAAAAAGATCCTGAAAAGGCTGATAAAGCTGCCTTAACAGGCTTTGAATCATCTATTGAAAACCTTGCTAGTGCTATTTTCTAGGTACTGGTAGCTCCCTCACCAGATCACAAAACATGCAAATCAAATTAATTATTTTGGAAATTCCCCATTTTCAATCTATGTTTGGCAGAAAAGCCAAGAAAAGGTGGGATCCATCGGCAGAATTGCTTGATTCTTCCCGCTTTTACTCACATGCCTAAAGGCACATTTGTAAAAGATAATTATAACATTATTGGTGCGTAGAACAAGCGACGACATCATAAGTCCTTGTTTGTTTGTCCCACCAAGCAACTTGCAAGATGGCAAGTACTTGTTAAAGTGTTTGCTCATTACTGGATTCTTTGCCAATGTGATTGCTGATCGACTGTCAATATAAATCTCCGTAGGATTTTTTTGAGGAAATCCCAAAAACTTCAGCATATTCCTTAACCATATTGAATGGCATACGGCTGAGTTGGCAGCAACATACTCAGCTTCACAACTTGATAATGTGACAATCGATTGCTTCTTGGATGACCATGTGAAAGACGTGTCTCCCATGAAAAAGACAAACCTTGTTGTACTTGATAATGTGACAATCGATTGTCATATACACGCACCTCCTCACCCTGTTTTAGTGTGGAAGCCCTGGTTTCCTCAAGAAGGTGATCCTGAAAAACCAGCCTTATCAGTATACACATTCAGAAGTACAGTTGCAATTTGGTATTTATGCTAAGAAAATGTGATCCCATAATCAATGGAAAGAAACCTCGATCAATAACTAAAAGAAAAAACAAACAAACAAACATATGTATACATATATAGTGGAAGGAATTTGGACTGTGAGAGATTAGTATAAAACATTTAGATTAAGTTTTAAGATTTATATGTTTTTTAACATAGTATCAAATTTTTATTTACCAAGTAGTTAAGAGTTTAAAATTGAATCTCGCCACACTTGTTTTTTTTACTTAAATTAATAAAATTAAATATAAAATAATAATGATTTTGTATATGTACAAGTTTCAAGTAAAAAAAAACTTCCATATCTCATCTAACAACTCAACGTTTTGTATTATGATTGCACTGCAGCACTCTCTGCCGTCCATGAAATGGTCATGAAAAAGAGTCTTATGGTGTTGTATCTGTCATATAAGAGATTAGATATGGTGACCCTACAAGGCGGTTTAAAGAATCATAATTTTGAAAAAGCTTAATGACAGTCTGAAAACATAAATTACTAGCATGATGCTTGACTGAAACAGAGGGACCAGATGGCGATGACAGGTTATCGCACGCCAGAAGATCTTTGAGTAGAGAAATTCGCAACAGAAATATGAAAATTCAAGCTACACTAAAAGAAAACAAAATGATTAGGAGACAGATTTTTTTAGTAAGATGCTTGAAGTTGATTATTCTGCATCATTTGATGTGGAAAACACATAATAGGAACAATTAATAAGATTACGGTAGAAAAAAACATGGCAACCATAAAATATTTGATTATATTGTTTCAAGGGGGACTGCCATCAGCTTGATGATCCTGATATTAGATAACCATAAAAAAACCCAGCCTTAACAATATTCTACTTGTACAACGATCTCCACCCTGGCAAAAAGATGACATTGCTTTTTACTAATAGTGGAACTAAGGTTAGTTTCCTGCCTCGTCAAGTCGCAGAGTCTACACCATTTTCGAGTGACAAAATACCAGAGATTATGAAGTAGTCTGCACTAGAAGTCAACTCAAAAGAGGCTCAGATTATCAGAGATGAAATAGGAGGATGTGAGGAGCCAAACATGGAAGGAGAAGACAAATATTGTGCAACATCTCTCGAGTAATTGATTGATTTTAGTGTTGAAAGGCTTGGCCAAAATGATCGGGTTCTATCGACTGAACCAAGCAAGAAGCAAGAGTATACTGCTTCAGAAAAAAAGGGGAAATGGTTGGAAAACATAAAGCAGTTGTGTTTCATTAGATGAGATACCCATACGCAGTGCACTAATGCCATTATTGAATTTATTGTTACTGATTTGTTATAATGTTATAACTGCTAGTTCTAGAAACTTGTCATAGCTGTCTTACAGTTATACCAGCTGTCATTGCAGCTGGTTTTCCTGCCTTCTGTAGCCACCTTCTAAGGAACAATATACATATGATTTATTCTTTGGCTTCAAGCTATAAGAGAACAGGGAGATTTACTTTCTCAAATTCTATACATCTTTTCGTTCTTTATTCATTTATAAAGACACTAGTGGGTGCGACATCAGATCACAAAGCATGCAAATCAGATGAATTATTTTGGAAAATTTCCATTTTCAATCTATGTTTGGCAGAAAAGCCAAGAAAAGGTGGGATCCATCGGCGGAATTGCTTGATTCTTCCCGCATATACTCACATGCCTAAAGACACATTTGTAAAAGATAATTATAACATTATTGGTGCATAGAACAAGCGACGACATCACAAGTCCTTGTTTGTTTGTCCCACCAAGCAACTTGCAAGATGGCAAGTACTTGTTATAGTATTTGCTCACTTCTTCATTATCTTCAAAATAAATTTAATATGAACAATATATATATATATAATTACTCTATTTATAAATGAAAATAAATGAACGTGAGATTGTTGTTTTATCCTGAATATAAGGTTGTTATATTTCATCTTATTTCTAGATAATGGTGGCGAGTTCAGGTCTTTTATGGCTTTTTTTTAGCAATCTGGCATACTTCATCACTTTTCTTGCCCTTACATCTTAGCTTAGAATAGAAGAGTTGAGAGGAAGCATATGCATGTTGTTGAATCTAGGTTGGCCTTGTTAGCTCGTGCTTCTTTACTAATGAAATTCTAGCAATATGTTTTTCAGACATCAACCTTTCTCATAAACAGAATGCCAAGAAACGCACTCAAACATGACTCATCCTATTTCACTCTTTTTCAAAAAATTCCTGATTACAAGTCTCTTAGAGTGTTTGGGTGCTTGTTTTACCCCTTCATTCATCCTTACAACAATCACAAGTGCTTCTTGTATGTAATTCAACTTTTGTATGAATTAAAACTGAACTTCAAAGCTGGCCTTCGTTCATGTTCATCCATCAGGACTTGGTTTGTTTCTGCGGGTTATAAAATGTTCCTATATAAGAAATATTATAGGCATTCTTTTATGTTGTAATTTTCACCATTACTATTATATATTGCCCTACATATATGTATAGAAAAGGCTGACTAACCAATATGTTAAGCCTCCTAATTATTCTTAACTTGCTTAATTTATTTATTTATAATGGAGGAGATGAGATTTAAACTAGTAATTATTTGATTATCAAAATTCTGATACTATGACAAAAAACCATTTGATGTAACAGAGCTTATTGAAACCAATGGTTTTAATTGTTCAGGTGAGGTTCTGACACTACCAAATAGAGATCTGATCTAACCATACGTACTATGTATTAGAGATTCTTCCCCATGCACTACTCTTGTCTTTAATTTCTTCCATTGAAATATGAAAGGAGTGATTAAGAGAGTGCACTTGAAACCACATCCTTCCAAAGTCTAGTGCCTGAGTTACTTCACCTCCACAGCCACTTGAATGATTTGAGTGGAGAAAATAGGACTTCAAGCCGGCCTTGTTTCCTACTCATCAGCACTGGATTTGTCTCTGCGAGTCCCTGGATGAGAGACCCTAAGTACCAAAATTTAAAGGAACATTTTTTTTATATATATATATTAAGACCTCAAAATTTAAACTTAAAATAACAAGAGAGGGAGGAAACTCTTTATGATGTATTGGGCATGACATCCATTTCAAGATGAGGACATTAATTCGCATAAAATTTCCCTCTCTATAGCTCCTATGGTGCAATTGGCTCTGATAATTAATATAAAAGTCATCAATATATACCGACCGTATAATCGACGGATTATATAGTCGGTATATACTGACAAAAATAGAGACGAAATTATTTCAGTTGGTAAGTTTTACTGATGAAAAAAGTCCGTCGGTAATTTCATTGGTGTTAGCTGATTTTGTGGTAGTGTTTCGTGTCAAGTAACCATCTCAACCTAAAAACTTAAACTGTTAGGTGAAGTCTCAAGATATTATTTATATTATTTTCTAATATATATTTCATTCCATTTTGAAGAAACCCAGTTACCGATAGAGTAGTGGGAATTAGATCTTTAGATAGTACTGTACAGGTTTTACAAGCTAAAACAAGAGCTCCAGCTGATTCCAAATCATCCAAAGCAATAGGACCGGCATCTGACCTTTTGGCTACCTAATGAACCAACTTACACGAACCATACCTTATATATAAGATGCTAATTGTAGAGATCACGCTTTATTGTTCTTGGGATATCGATGAAGTTCGACACCTTGGAGTGGATCCTTCTAACGCCTGCCTAGCTATACAAGTTTATTTTGTTTAGGATCTGGGATTGTAATGGGTCTATGACTAATGCTCTCCTTTACGGTTAAGTTAATTTACTTGCAGTTCCTTATGGCTATCATTCTGTGTCGGCCAAACTTGTATAATTAGTTGCTGCAATTTGCTAGAATCAGTTGATGTCATCATTGGGGGATGTTTTGGCGAGTTTCCAGCTGCTGCATGACCACATCTGTGCCTATCAGCTTTACTGGCAGTTTGTTTGATGTGTGTGATTCCATTAGGATCAGATTGCATATAATGCGACATCTTCAAGTTGACATAATATGACATTTTCAAGGTGGCCCTAGTTCCAGTTCATCAGTAATGTCCCGGATGAGACACTCTGAGTGCGTACTTTCTTGTGAAATTATATTGTGTGGCTCAAAATCCAGTTGGATCACAGTGCAGGCATGTGCTCAAGTTTTAAAGTTTTGGAATCAAGTGAAATTTAGAAAAATAGACTGATTTGGTTTATGCATATAATAAACTTACTATATTTGTCTTACAGAATAAGCTTATTTACAAATGATGTTGAGGTGGATGTGAATCTAAACTTTACTCTTTCATATTGTTTCGACAATTATGTAAGATTTAATCAAGTAGCCATAAAATATACTTCAATCATAAATTATGGTAAAAAAACTCATCAACATCCAAACAAAGCAAAAAAAGCAAATCAAATGGGCTCTTTTGGGTTTTTCCATTTTGAGATATGGCTAGCAAACCAACAAAGAACAAAATAAGATGGGATCCATGGACAAATTTACTTCTTTCTTTTTATTATTATTATTATCTTTTTAATAATGTTTTATTTTATTATTCATTTTAATTTTTTAATTTTTAATCAACATCATAGGGCCTAAATGGAACAACTGTAATTATTAAATTTTATTGGATGATGTGAATTTTTCTTTATAGATTTGCTATATAAATAGCAAAATTACATAGAAAATATCTAGGATGAATAAATGAGAGAGAGAGAGAGAGAGTTCCTTGATAGCATAAACTTGAATGATTATATCTTTGTATTTCACCATTGGATTGGGTTGAGTTTTAGATATATTATGCTCGTTACCACACTCTAATATCTAACTGTTAGATCTGAAAGTTCTGGTTTTGTGTGATAAATTTAAAAAAAATATCATCTTGAATTATTTTAAGTCAAATTACAATCCTTTTTCAGTTCACCACTTCTATTTTTTTTTATTTTTCAAATTTATTTTTCATTCTTTTAATTGTTATTTATTATGTTTGGGATTATTTTTTAGATTTGTTTTCACAATTTCATCCTCATTGAGTTTTTCTTATCAAATTTGATCTCTATTATTTTGATTGTTAATTTTTTAATTTGAAGAGTTTTTTTTTTTAATTTATCTTTTCATTATTTTATGATTCAACATTAAATTGATTGAAAATTAAATTTTTTAATTGAACTCAGATCTAGGATTTAAAGGGTTATAAATTTGAGACCTTAGCCCAGATTTAGAATGTTTGTCTGTTTTTGCTTGGTTTATTTTTTTCCTTTTCTCATTCTTTTTTTATAGATATAATTTTATCATTTAAACATTATATCATTAGAAATTAGTCACAATTTTTCTTTATCTATCTTCCATATGATTTTTCATGAATTTTTAAAATTACCCGGTTTTCTTATGTCTTTTTATTTGCTGTTTTTTGCAGGTTCTCTATTCTTTTTTTTTTTCTCGGTTGATTATATACCTCAAGTCTTATTTTTAAAAAAGCTTTTTTAAAACACGATTGCATTACTAATAATAAAAAAACATTTTGGCTCATGGTGTAACCCTACTCACAATTCTAGTAATATCTATAAAAGATTTGTGTTCATTTTTAAATTCAATTGTGCATGTGGGTTAGAGATGGAGGGGATTTATTGGACACTGTTAGACAAAATAATGCAGGATGGATTTTTGACATGTTTGATAAGACAAAAACGAGCATAATCCCCCCCCCCCCCGATGGTCGAGAATATTATGCCTAAATTCACACTTCCAGCCAAACCTTAATCACCACAAGCTAATTTGCCAGTATCAATAAGCTCACTTGATGTCCCAGCATTCTTCCATCCTGTGACTTCATGATCGCTAGTGTCAGAATCATCAAATGACTGATTGGTACAAATGTTCAAACAAAATCAAAATCTAGATTGAGATAATAGCTAGCATCAAAACTAAATTAACACGTAAAATTTGTTACTATAGAGAGAACAAATTCAATTCCAAAACCTAAACAGGAGATGAGTCATACAGCCTTAGGAGAGATGATAATTGGAACAAAAAATGTTATGTGAAGTTTTTCCGAAGAATTTAACACTCCAAATGTATATGATTAGAAAAAACAAAGCAATAGAAAAGCGTCGAATATATATCAAAGTAGAATAGTGCAGACAGAAATAAAGCAAACAAAAAAAAAAAAATTGATGAAGAGAAAACAAGTTCCAAAAGAGAAGATAGAAATTGAAAGGAAACAGCAATTAAGTGGGGGAAAATGTAGCGACTTCTATGAAATGAGTCAACTGAAATAGAAAAAATTGATTTATGCTAACTATGTAGCAGAGAAAGCAAGACAGGGAGGAAAAATTGATTAGTTATTGAAGAACATCTACAGTAATTTCATAGGATGCGATTACAGAATACACCGTTAATTTATAGAAAACAACTGAAATAGCATAATCAAACAACTTGAATGATTGAACACACTGTTTGCGTGATAGTGAGTATGAGAAGAACAGTAGCTGCTACAAGAGAGATTATTGTCCATGGATTGTCAAAATACTTCTGTTTCAAGGCTGCCTTCCATTTGTGTCTCCGTTTTCTGCAGTACTTGTTCAGATCTTCAACTAAACCAGAATAGTAGAAAGTGTCAATGGCGAGAGAATTTTCCTTGGAAAGATTGCGGAAAAGGCTTGCAACTGCTTCATTATCAGGGAGACAATTTTCTAGGATTCCATTCTTAACGAGTATTTCCACATCCTTAGCTGAGGGGACAAGGAAAGAGAGCATTGTAATGTAGTCACATACATATATATTTACACCGCAATGGCATTGCTCAAAGGCTTGGAGATTTCTTAATAGGATTTCTGTATGATCGTCTATAACTTTATGTGGAATCTCCAACGTCCCTTTATTGTCATCAAATTTTATGTCGAGTAGGTTTATGCTGGACCCTAACTTGAACTTCATTCCAGCTTGATGGAGCTCTGCTGCACTAGGAGCTGTTAAATTTGTAAGTTCAGCTGGCTGCATATGCTGTGATGGCCGCTGACAGATTGCTAGATAGCCAACAAAATGCTCTGCTTTAGACAACTTTAAGTGCTTCGAAATGTCCTCTGGCACCCATGAATACCATTTATGTGACAAGAGATCATGAGTAAGTTCAATCATGGAATGCGCCTTACAATGGTGCTGTATTTTGGATAGATTGAACAAGTCCTCAACAATGAAGAATGGAAGCTGATTTTCAAGCAAGCACAAATCAAACTGTATTTCTTCTCTCATCCATAGTTTATTGAATATGCGGTCAGTATTTGCTTCTTGGATGTCAAAGGAAAATGCTTTCAGCAAGAACATGATGAGAAAGGAGCAATCCAGCAACACCATTTCCACAAATTCCTCTTTACTTAGATTATCAGTGGTTTCTGCATAACAATTACGCAATCTACTCTCTCTCTCTGCAATTGCAGCAATAAAATCCTTCACACTTACCTTGCACAATCCAAGAAACTCCCTCAGGTACAGTCTCTTTTGCTCTTCCATTTCTTGTAGCTCTTTTTTTCCGTGGTGATATGGGCCAATGGAAATTACTTGAGGTGTGTAAGCCTTTTCATTTAACTCACGTAGTCGTTTTGGAGCTCTGTAGATGAAACACAGATCTGTAAAGGAACGCAAGCTTTTCAACTTTCGTTCCACAGACTCTGCTAATTTGGCAATGTCAAGAGAAACATGATCGGGACTAACCTTTGGCACTCTTGGTGTTCCAGAAACGGTCATCCTGTGCCTGCACAATTATCAAATCGTTAGATAAATGCTAAGAAAAGAAAAATCAAGAAAAAAAAGTTAAAGGAGATGAAAATATCATAATCAAACAAAGGATTCCCAGTTAACCATAAGAATATTTGTAAGGAATCAAACATGATTATTATTTTTTTTCTAATTCCGGCTTCACATAAAAGCATGTCGTTGACTGCTTGAAAACGGGATAAATTAAAAATCCATAGCTTCTCTAAATTAAAACTTACAAGCTCTCTTCTGAACAAAAACAAGATAATTCTGACATTTTTCTGAAGGCTTTTCTTGAAAAATGTTTTCAACTATTTTGGCACAGAAGATAGCAATTAAAAAGGCAACATTAATGGAGCGACTTTGTTGACCCGTAATTTGTTCGGCAGTGGTCAATTAAAACGGCAACCTTATGTGGGGCCGGGGAATGGAGCGCCTTTCATGACCAATAATTTGTCCGGCACTGGTCAATTCTACTTCGATTGGTGGTTTTTTGTTTTTTAATTATAACAGTATATTTTAGTTTTGGAGTATTTCAGGATCCGGGCAAAAATAATATTTAATTAAAAAAATTTAAAACAATATTTTTTAAAAAAATAGTATTCAAATATGGAACCATCCTGCACACCCTTGTCGCCCGTGACAACCATCCTGCACGCCCTTGTCAAGAAACAGATTTGGACTTTTCGGTGATTCTTCCATGAACTTTCGTGTGTTCGTATCAATGCATCTAGAAAGTACCTGCAGTAAATTGTTTTCTCAAAACAGTTGAAAAAATAATTTCCAAACTAAATAGTAGCTAATACCCACATTTAGTATATACGTAATAACGTGTGCTGCGCATGTCACTAAAAAAATTTCATTTTAAGTTTTTACACTTAAAAAAATTATTTATTCTGGAATCAACATTTTAAAAAAAAAAATTCAATGGCATGAAATAAATAAAATAATATAATAGCTAGAAAGAAAAAATAACATAGCAAAAAAAAAAGAAAAAGAATAAAATATCAAAAACACACCAAAACTCTAATGAAAAAATACCAAGTATCACAAAAAAGATATATTGGCATGGTGTTGAATCCATAAACAGAATGAAAGCCAACTTCAAAGTCAACTATGAGTAGTCTAAAGGTAAGGACATGCTTACTTGCTAGACTCAGTTTGCTACCTCCAATGTTGACTTTGAATAGTACCTATGGATTCATCTTGCAAAACATTTTTAGTGATGCTATAAGTTTCATCATTGAAACTTTGATGTTTCTTCCATACCTAATCTTTTTTTACATTCTTTTATTTCTCTTATCTTTTTTTTGCCATGTCATCTTTTTTTTCCTAGCCATTAGATTATTTTGATTTATTTAATTCCATTGGATCTTTATAAAAAAAACATGTTGACTCTTGTATAAATGAATTATTTGAGAGAGCAAACACTTGAAATGAAAATTGTTAGCTATGTGCAACACACCTACTATGCGTATTACTAAAAAATTAGCAAATACAAACAGAAATACTGATAGAAAAATTATGTCAGTCGATTATGGTGAATTTTACCGACAAAATAGTCCCTTACTGTATCTATCGATGAACATAAAAAGAAATATTCCTTTAATATATACCAAGGGAATTATAGTAGGAAAAGAAAAAAAAAGTTGAAATATGCAATGTCATGTCATTTTTACATACAATTATTAAAGAAATTAACCCGTCAATAAATCTATTTGTAATATTAAATTTATGACCTGATGAGCAACCCTCCTCTCCCACTCATCCATTTCTGCTTCTTCCTCCCAGATCTGTAATAAACAAACAACATACCTTCTATTTTATCATAAATCAATCTTTCACCACAAATCCGACCACCTCAACACTCAGTTTATCAACATACCTATTCTGATTCAAATTTTATTAAAGATTCCCACATCAAGTAAGCAAAAATTCCCAATTTTTGTTTGAATTCAATTTTAAAATGTTAATTTTTATTGTATATTTTTGTAGCATATGTATTTTTTTTGTTTACTTGTTTCATAGCTTTTTTCGCATACAAATTTGTTGTGTGGATGTATGATTTATACAAATTTAGAGATTTAAAAACATATATATTTGTTTGTAAAGTGATGAATTTTTTTGAATTTATGACTTAGGTTTTTTGTAATTAAATAAAGCATGGCTTATTTAATGGTTTTTTTATATTTTATTATTGAGTTGAAAATTTTGGTTAATGTATAGAAATTTAAACTGATAAATGTACATAAGTGATAATGAATTACAAGTACTATTAAAATAGATTGAATAAGTTTGAGTTAAACCAATGTTAGCTAATTTATTTTGTTTACATAATTAATTAATGCATGTTGTCATCAATATTCTATGTAGGTTTGACATAAATAATAGGTAATCATTCATGAATGTATCGAGGTTCATCCCAAAGGTTATGTAGGTTGGATTATTGTAATGGGATTGAGGGTTTTATTAATTACACACTATCTAATTTTATAAATATTAATGGAGATAGTATTAGATGTTCTTGTAAGAGGTGTAAAAATAAATCAAAAAAATCTTGATCTAGATTTTGTAATGATGCATCTTCTATAAAAAGAGTTTGTAAAGAAATATTTATGCTAATTTGCACATACATAACCATATGTTCCTTTTGAGACCATGATACTAAGAATAGTTGGGTTAACTTCTAGTTCTAGCAATGTGCATGATGTTGTAGATCACAATCTTAATCCTTATAGGAATATGGTTATGCATGTGATGGGAGTGAATCAAGGTTATTTAGGTCAATTTCCAACCATTCATAAAGAACCTAATGCAGACATGACCAGTTTTTTTGGTGTTTTAAAAGATTTTGATGAACCATTATAGGATGGGTGCATAAATCACAGTAAATTATTGGTTGTTGCATCGGTGTTCACTATCAAGTGAGATCATGGGTTGAATGAGGCCAATTATGATAGAATTATTGAATGAGCAATAAGCATTTTACCTAGAAGGAATAGGCTAAAAGAGAACTTTTATGCTGCTAAATCCATGATGAAACCCCTCAACCTAGGATACTAAAAAAATAACATGTGTCCAAACTTCTGCATGTTATACTACCTTAAAAATACATAGATGACTGAGTGCAGAATATATGAGAATGCTCCTTATAACCCAGAACTGGCAAGGGAAGCACTTTTTTCACATATAAAAAACTTAGATACTTCCTAATCATACATAAACTGCAAAGGTTATTCATGTCTCTAAAGACTCCTAAGCATATAGTATGGTATCATTCATATGAATTAGTGGATAGAGTGATGGCACACCCTTTCAATGGTGAAGCATGAAAACATTTTAATAGGGTGTATCCTTAATTTTTAGTGGAATCAAGAAATGTGCATCTTCGATTATATACAGAAAAATTTAATCCATTTAAGTCATTTACTACTCCTTATTCTTATTGGCCGGTGATACGTATGATTTGCAACTTGCCATTGGAGATGTGTATGAGACTGGAGTTCATGTTTTTGTCAATGGTTATACTTTTTTCTAATAGTCCAGGTTGGAATATAGATGTTTGTTTTCTATCGTTGATTGATGAGTTGAAATAGTTGTGGTCATTCAAGAATTTGACTTATAATGTATAGAGAAAATAGAACTTTCAAATTATGGTAGCTTTGATGTAGACTATCAATGATTTTTCTACATATAGAATGGTTTTTAGTTGAAGCACTCATGAAAAATTACCATGCCAATAGTATATAAAAAATAACAAGGCCTGCATGTTCACAAATCATGTTAAAGCATTTTTTTTAATTGTCATTGATGGTTTTTGCTAACAGATAACAAGTATAAAAATAACATAATGAACTTCTTTATTAGTAGAGTTGAAAGCAATGTTGTACTACACTACCATCGGATGAAAAATTATATGATGTGGTATCATGATATGATGAATTTGTGTTTGGTTTTTAATTTGATAAGCAGAAGTGATATTACTTAACATGTCGTTACTTTCAGAGAATTTATCTCTTATACCATTATAAATTGATAGATTATTAAATCTCTTATAGGCAACATCATCAATTTTTACTATTCTAAAACTCTTAACTGATTCAATCCCAGGTCTTTTAATTACAAGATAAATAATTTTTCACATGGTTCATAACACATATAAATACTATTTAATTATTCTTATATCTCAGGATATTTATTTTCATTAGAAATTTCTTGTTAATTGTTAAAGGTTAGAATTCATGTGCCCGATTTATCAATTGGGAGAGAATGCTAGTATTCCTTTGAATTTACTAAGTCTAGATCCTGAAAGAAAGGTGAAGTGCTATAATGAGTATTTCATCAATAAATTTTTTTTTTTCATATTGAAGAGTATGATGAGGGTAGAAATACATATAATAATGGAGGTTGTGTTAAGAGATCGACTTCAAATGAGTTTAAAGTTGACTATTGTGAGAAGTTAGAAGAAGTAATTAAATTACAATATCATATCGAGTAGAATATAACTTTTTTATTCCAATGTTATTGATATGATACCACTAGCAGAGAAATCAAAATAGATCCTTATCATGGTTTGTTTGAAATTAATATAAAGGCTAGACTTCACAATGTCGATGATGTCTTTTTTTCCTGCTAATCAATGCTTACAAACATGTTACATATACACTCCTTCCTTTAGAAAGGATCGTTTGAGTGAAAACCAAACCTAAGGATTGTGCCTAGGTTGTTTAGAATGGTAATGGTGAATTAATTATAGGAAATGATGTCTTTTAACTTGATGAGTTAGTTGATCCATATTGAGTTGCATCGTCTAATGATTTAGAAGAAAATTTAATTTTTTCATGTTGATAAGAATATTTTTGATGATGTTGATATTAAGGAGTTAAATGATGTTTTGGGAACCAACAAACATACACAAGTTGATAAAGATGATGATAATGACAAAACCGGTATAGAATATTACGATCAAGATGACGACAATGAAATTAAAGAAGAAGAAGAAGAAGAAGAAGAAGAAAGCAATTCTGATTAATTTGCACTACAAGAATGTTTAACGCTATTAACTATAATGAAATATTTTTGAATGAAATTAACTTTAATGTATTGAAAATGATGTTAATTTATTATTGAATGACAATGAAATATTTATTTTATATGTTTTTTTATTATTATACACAAAATTCGTGTTATTGTATTATGTGTGATATTGTGATTTTAAGTATTTGTAGGGTATTAGTAATGTGTAGGTGAGACAATTGTGATTGATTTTAATGGAATCTTGAATGGAAGTTGGAAATAAGAGATGAAACAATTTGCAGTAGATGAATGAGAAGGAGTTCTAACGGAAATGAATAAGGAAAAGGAATAGAATAAGAATACATATCTATTTTTTTTTTTAATTATTGAAAATTTGTTCCACTGTACTTATTGTAATATTCATATTTCAATAATATGTATTTTTTTTTCAAATTCATCGCATACGAGGTCGGAGTAGATTTTAGCTTTTATTCACCTTTTGTTATGTAGTCTAAGGAGGATGACTTTATATTTTATAAACATGGAAACATTTGTGCAACTTAATTTGTATAATTAATATTTAAACTTGATTAGATTAATTTAATTTTGTATTTCATATAATCATGTTCCATGTATGCATGTTTATATCTTTTATCCATCCATAATGATAATTGTTGTTCAATGTATATCATAAATATTGTGGTTGATGAATAATATTGTTTTGTGCATTTGAGACCCAAGATGATTGGGTTAAATTGAGTTAGGAGATGCGGAAAATTAGAAGTGTAAACAGGTTGATGTCGATAACTTAGGACCTTCCGTATAAGGAAGACTTTACAAAGATTTTAGTGAAAATTTCAGTAAATTTAATATGAACACCATGTACATATATATATATATATATATATATATATGAACATGAGATTGTTGTTTTATCCTGAATATGAGGATGTTATATTTCATCTTATTTCTAGATAATGATGGCGAGTTCAGGTCCTTTACGGCTTTTCTTCAGTAATCTGGCATACTTCATGATGTGCCGTGAATGATTTGAAAATCAGCAACAATGATTCTAACGAAAATGGATGAAGGACGGGTCTGGTTGTGTTGTCTTTCTTTTGGTATTTAGGCTGGATTGTAGTGATTTAAGGTAAATAAGATGGAGAATAGACTAGAATGATACTTTGATAAGTCGATCTGGACGCCAGAAAGATCAATCTAGGATTTCGACGCCACACTCTTTGTGATTGAAGAGTGATAAGTCAGGTAGGGTTCTTCACAAAACGAATTTGGAAGAACAACTCTTAATTCTCTGAATTAAGTTTTCAAATCTTGGCCAAAAGTGTTTATTTCATATTCTGATACATATTTATCTTTGGAACATCCCTCCAAAGTTAGGTGAATTCAAAATGACAGAAGTCAAGCCTAAAAACTAGACTTTTAATAAAGCAAGTAGACAAATTTAACTAACACACGTTTTTTTTTACATTTCTAAAACATATGCAGACAAAATTTAAAACAGCCATAACTTTTGACACAAAAGTCCAATGCAATCATGGTTGGACAATATAGAAAGATCACGTTCTGAACTTGAATTTTACCTACATAAATCTTGTTTTCACATGCATTGGATGACTTCAAATTCGGGTTCAAATCCATCTATTGTTCTGACCGTAAACAGCATCAATTCCTTCACTTGCATTATCAATCCAAATACAAGTAGCCCAACATGAAAAGAACCATTAAGGGCTTTTCCCATCTCCAAGTTCCAATTGTAGGCAAATAAGCACCGTTGAACCATTTTCAAACTGATTGTTAATTTTTAACTCCGAAGCAGCTTCAATCATTGCAATTTGATTCGTCAAGGCCCGTTGTAGTTGTTTCGCTCTCGCTCTTGTCATTGGACCATCTGAATCCTCTTGCATATTAGATTCAGCTTTACGAGATGGATTATAATTCCCATGATGCACATCACTTCATCGCTTTTCTTGCCCTTACATCTTAGCTTAGAATGGGAGATTTGAGAGGAAACACATGCATGTTGTTAAATCTAGGTTGGCCTTGTTAGCTCATGATTCCTTATTAATGAAATTATGGCAATATGTCTTTCAGACAACAACCTTTCTCATAAACAGAATGCCAAGCAACGCACTCAAACATGACTCATCCTATTTCACTCTTTTTCAAAAAAATCTTGATTACAAGTCTTTTATAGTGTTTGGGTGCTTGTGTTACCCATTCATTCATCCTTACAATAATCACAAGTTGCAGTATCGATCTATTTAACGTATTTTTCTTAGCTATAGCTTTAATAACAAAGGGTATTTGTGTCTTGATTTTCTGACTGGATGAGTCTATGTTACACCTTATATTGTCTTTCATGAAACATAATTTCCCTTAAATAAAACTCATTCTCCTTCCCCAACCAATGATACTTTAGCAACAATTTTCACTCCAACCATTATAATTTCCTATACTTCTTTACCTTTTTGTTCTAATGGCAGATACAAATCACCACCATCTTCTTTCACTTTCATGAGTGAAAATTCAAATTCTATGAGTAGTTCTGCAACTACACCTGCCTCTAGTACCTTACTCAAGTCAATTCATAAGGCTCAGGCTCCCTCTTCTCCTCCAGCTCCACGCATGACAACAAGATTGATGCGTGGTATAACTAGGAAAAAGACCATTCTTGATCTCTTTGCTATAAAGATCTCAAAACCATACACTCTCAAACAAGCCTTTAAAGATTTAAACTAGACTCAAGCTATAGATCTAGAGATTACTACTCTTCATCGAAACCACACTTGGGATCTTATTGAACAGCTTTCTAATGTTAATATAATAGGTTGTAAGTGGGTGTACAAGCTAAAACACAAGCCAGATGGGAGCATAGAAAGGTATAAAGCCAGGCTTGTGGCTAAAGGGTATAACCAGACTCATAGTCTCGATTATTTTAGGACCTTTAGTCCAATTGTTAAGGTTGCAACGATTCAAATCATATTGTTGTTGCTCTTAGTTTTAAGTGTGAAATTCGATAGCTTGATGTTCATAATGCTTTCCTAAATGGTAAGTTAGAAAAGCAGGTATACGTGTCTCAACCTCCTGGATATGTTGACAATAAATTCCTAATCAAAGTGTGTAGATTGAAAAAGGCTTTATATGGTGTGAAATAAACATCAAGAGCTTTGTTTCAAAGACTCAGTTATGCTCTTCTATAGTGGGGATTCAGCAATTCTAAGACTAATAGTTTTATGTTTCTACACTTTGGTGAATCCACAACTTTAATAGTCCTTGTATATGTTGATGGTATAATCAACACAGATTTCTTCACTTATTGCTAAGTTTGACTTTGTTTTTGCCTTAAGAGACTTCGAGTAGTTATCCTACTTTCTAGATATAGAGGTATCTTGCAATGAAGGCTCTATAAATTTGAGCCAAACTAAATATGTTTCAGATTTGATACCAAACCAATAAAAACACATGATGTTGTTGGGCAGAATTTGTCCAAGTTTGATGGTAATTCTATGGAAAAGGTTACTCAATATCAAAGTGTAGTAGCTCCTTCAATAACATGATCTTGCTTCATAAGTCTCCGTTGCTCTTGAGCTTGCAAGGCATTTATCAATTCTACCAAGGTAATCTTGGACAGATCCTTTGTATTTTCCAAGGTGGTTAAAGATGCTTCATATCTTTCAGGCATAGTTATTAGAATTTTCTGTACAATTCTGCAATCAGAGAAATTTGTGCCAAGTAACCTTACCTTATTAACAAATCCAAGCAATTTGTCTGAATACATTTTGATGGTCTCAAAATCCTTCATTTTTTGCAGTTCAAATTCTCTTATCAAATTAAGACTTTGCATATCATGAATTCTTTCATCTCCTACATACTCCTTCAAATAATCCCAAATATCTTTCGTTGATTTAAGAGATATAATTCTAGTGAAGATTGCTGTGGAAACAGCAGCAAACAAACAAGTTTTTGCTTTTAATTTCCTTGTTTTTCTCTCTTTATGATTTTTTTATCTGAGTTACTATTGGATTATTTGGTAAAGAAAGAACTTCATATTCTTCTTCAACGGCTTCCCAAAGATTCAAAGCCTCCAAATAAATGTTCATTTTTACTGCCTAGAGTTGATATTTTTCTCCATTAAAGATGCGAGAAGAAATATGAGAGAAACTTGTTTCTGCTTCCATTATTGGTCCCTTTAAGATAAATTGCTCTATACCAATTGAAAGTATTTAAAATAGAAATGTTTATGAGAAGAAATAAAGATATGAAGAAGAGAAGAGGCAGCAAAGATTGTATTTGAATTTATTTCAAATTGAATGAATAATTTGATTGCATACTTTCATTGCAATCGTTACACGTATTTCTTCAGACTAAGAAAAACAGAACTGCAAACTTCTTGTATTAAATCATGCTGTGATATGTGAACATGATAACAGATTAACTAACTCCTAGAGACTAGGACAATAGCTCATTATTTGCTTGAGAATTAGAAATAATAGAAACAGAAAAATCTTTAACAGTTTCTTCTTTAACAGCTCTTGAAGTAATCTTCTTGAGAACTATGTATTTCATGTTAGAACAAAGCACATAGAAATCGATCTTCACTTCATCTGAGATCAAGTTACAAGATAAAAGATACAACTGCATTTTGTTATTACTGAAGAGCAGCCAGCAAATCTATTAACTAAGCACCTCATAAGTTTAAGGTTCTTGTTCCTCAAAACTCATTTCCAAACCCTTTCACTTGAGAGGGGATGATAAACCAGGGCTAGAAGAGTTTGTTACGTGATTTACCTAACTTGATATTATTGAATTTATAATTACTGATTTGTTATATCGTTATAAATGCAAAACATGCAAATCAGATGAATTATTTTGGAAAATTTCCATTTTCAATCTATGTTTGGCAGAAAAGCCAAGAAAAGGTGGGATCCATCGGCGGAATTGCTTGATTCTTCCCGCATATACTCACATGCCTAAAGACCCATTTGTAAAAGATAATTATAACATTATTGGTGCATAGAACAAGCGACGACATCACAAGTCCTTGTTTGTTTGTCCCACCAAGCAACTTGCAAGATGGCAAGTACTTGTTATAGTATTTGCTCACTTCTTCATTATCTTCAAAAAAATGTCTCTAGCCAATTCTTGTGCACTGCTCCTCCTCTTCTTTCTTACTCTCTCCCTCTTCATTACCTGCTCCACCGCTGCTACCACCATCGGTGTAACCCACACGACAGTGGCTGTGGCTGCTGACAATGTCCCTTTACCAAAGAAAGTTACCACCTTCCTCCCTAGCGAT
This sequence comes from Populus alba, assembly GCF_005239225.2. Lineage (NCBI taxonomy): Eukaryota > Viridiplantae > Streptophyta > Magnoliopsida > Malpighiales > Salicaceae > Populus > Populus alba. The sequence continues at coordinate 1,649,774 of NC_133302.1, read as the reverse complement.
ATTTCTCCACCTACTGAGAAGTATTGGTACTCAAGGTTGCCCAACACTCCATTGCCAAAAGCCCTGAGATATCTTCTACAACCTGGTCATTATCATTCAATCAACAGAGAATTCGCTAATGAAAACGTAAGTGCTGCTGTTATCCTAAGAGCCTATAGAATACGTTATAGGATAAGTTATAAAAGAGACGATAAAAAATCCCTGAACTCTGCCCTCCCTGACTCAACCATATTCTACCAGTACGACGATCTCCATCCAGGTAAAAAAATGAAAGTTCTTTTTACGGAGAGTGGAACCAAGGTTAGTTTCTTGCCTCGTCAAGTCGCAGAGTCTATACCATTCTCGAGTGACAAAGTACCAGAGATTTTGAAGTACTTTAAACTAGAAGTCAACTCAAAAGAGGCTCAGGTTATCAGAGAAGAAATAGGAGGATGCGAGGAGCCAAACATGGAAGGAGAAGAAAAATATTGTGCTACATCCCTAGAGTCATTAATTGATTTTAGTTTTGAAAGGCTTGGCCAAAATGTTCGGGTACTCTCGACTGAAGCAGGCAAGAAGCAAGAGTATACGGTTTCAGCCGCAGTGAGAATGATTGGAGATCATAAAGCAGCAGTGTGTCACAAGATGAGATATCCTTATGCAGTGCACTATTGCCATGTAATCGCAGACACAGAGGTTGATGAGGTTCCATTAGTGGGTGCTGATGGCACAAAAGTGAAAGCTGTAACGGTTTGCCACCTCAACACATCAGCTTGGAGTCCAGACCATATTGCGTTTCAAGTTCTCAAAATTAAGCCAGGACCTGCTGTTTGTCACTTTCTAGATAGTGATACTCTCGTTTGGGTGCCAAAGAAGGATAAAAAAATGACTCCATGACCATAGGTAAAAGCTTGGTATTGATCAGCAGAGGGCTTTAATAAATTTTCTGCCTTGCTGTTTATAATATGCATGTACTTCCGTCCCCTTCCCTGTTGTCGTTGCTGTTTATAATATGTATGTACTTCCGTCCCTTCCCTGTTGTTGTAGCTGTTTATGTTTGTCATACACATGCGACTCCATGACCATAGGTAAAAGCTTGGTCTTGATCAGCAGAGGGTTTTAATAAGTTTGCTGCCTTGCTGTCGTTGTTGTTTATAATATGCATCTACTTCCATCCCTTTCCCTGTTGTCGTTGCTGTTTATAATATGTATGTACTTCCGTCCCTTCCCTGTTGTCGTAGCTGTTTATGTTTGTCATACACACGCACCCCCTCACCCTGTTAGTGTGGAAGCCCTGGTTTTCTTAAGAAGAAGGTGATCCTGAAAAACCAGCCTTATCAGGTATTCACATTCAGAAGTGCAGTTGCAATTTGGTATTATGCTTAGAAAATGTGCTCCCATAATCAATGGAAGAAACCTCGGTCAATAACTAAAAGAAAAAAAAACATGTATACATATATAGTAGAAAAAGCATGGCAACCACAAAATATTTGATTATATTGTATACAAAAAAACATGTATACCATTTTCGAGTGACAAAATACCAGAGGTTTGCACCAGAAGTCACCTCAAAAGAAGCTCAGGTTATCAGAGATGAAATAGGAGGAGCCGAACATGGAATGAGAAGACAAATAGTGTGCAAAATCTCTTGAGTCATTGATTGATTTAGTGTTGAAAGTCTTGGCAATAATGATTGGGTGCTATCGACTGAACCAAGCAAGAAGCAAGAGTATACTGTTTCAGAAAAAAAGGGAAAATGATTGGAAAACATAAAGCAATTGTGTTTCATTAGATGAGATACCCATACGCAGTGCACTAATGCCATTTACTCGAAACAAAAAGATCCATGAGGTTCCCACTAGCATGTTTGCTGATGTCGCAAAAGTGAAAGCTGCAACAGTTTGCCCCTCAAATCATCAGCTTGGATTCCAGTGCATCTAGCGTTTGACGTTCTCTAAACTAATCCAGGACCGGGAGTTCTACATTTTTGTGGTTACTGACGGTCTTTTTCGGGTTCCAACAAAGGATCAAGAAAAGACTTCATGACCATAGATCAAAGCTTGGTATTTATAGGCATGGGACCTTGATTAATATTTAGTTTGGAGTGATTTGTACTTCCTAACCTGTTGTCACCCCCCCTCTATTGTCGTAGTTGTTTGTGTTTGCAACGTTTAGCTTAACAAAAAGATCCTGAAAAGGCTGATAAAGCTGCCTTAACAGGCTTTGAATCATCTATTGAAAACCTTGCTAGTGCTATTTTCTAGGTACTGGTAGCTCCCTCACCAGATCACAAAACATGCAAATCAAATGAATTATTTTGGAAAATTTCCATTTTCAATCTATGTTTGGCAGAAAAGCCAAGAAAAGGTGGGATCCATCGGCAGAATTGCTTGATTCTTCCCGCATATACTCACATGCCTAAAGACACATTTGTAAAAGATAATTATAACATTATTGGTGCGTAGAACAAGCGACGACATCACAAGTCCTTGTTTGTTTGTCCCACCAAGCAACTTGCAAGATGGAAAGTACTTGTGATAGCATTTGGTTATTCAAGGACCATACTATAAATATACTGTTCCTTTTGTGCCTCACATCATGGTGGTTCTCAGTAAAAAAAACTAAAACAATGATGAATACAAAAGGTTTAATTTTACCCATCATTTTAAATATTATTTTCCATGCTTGGAATGATGGATGCTTCTGTATGTTACACATGAATTTGTTATAATTTAGTTAAGATATTTATAATTATTCTCGTTGAACATTTTATTAGGTTCAGTTAGTAATATAAAACTATAATGAGAATCTTAGTTAATAAGTTAAGTTATGTGAAAATATTTTTATTATATGATATCATAATTTTGATGATCAAGTTGTCACGAGTTTGAATCTTACTACACCTCTATTTTATATAATAAAAAATTAAGTATAAAATAATGTAAGTTTATACGAGTTTTAGGTCGAAAAAACTTTCATTTAAGCTGGTGTGTTATAAAATAATATAAAATTGTTATTAGAATTTCACCTAACAATTTAAGTTATTTGCTTAAAAACACAAATATATTTCATTGTAAACTGTTTGGAATCAATTCACTAGTGTAAGTAAATTTAATTATAATATTTAATTTAAATTACATTGACAAATAAATTAAATTTACATATCTAGAAAAGATAAAATTCAATCCATTTTATTTTTTATATTACTCTCATCACCTTCATCTTATTCTTTCAAAGGTTTCTTAAAAAACAGATGTATAAACATTTATTTTGAGAAGCTAGTTTTAACATTAATTTTTTCTTTTAGTATAGTCAATTAAAGAAGTTGATTTCTAATTTATTTTATATCATTTTTAGAAATTAAATTCCATTTAAAATTATATTATTGACACTTAAAATGTTTCTAAACAAAAATAATATATATTAAAATCTTTGAATTCAATTCAATTTAGAGAATTCGAAAACATGTTGTTAAAAAAACATAAACAAAAAACATAAGATAAAATAAATTTGTTTTTAAAATAGTTTTGAAGTTAATTTTTATATTTTTAAAACAAAAAATATTAAAAAAAAAATATTTTTTATCTCTATTATTTTCATTCCAAAATAGTAACAAAGTTATTTTTATTATTATTTATTGTCCAGGTAAGTTTTCTCGCATCTACCGTATCATTTGTATCCTCGATAAAAATAGGTATAGAACCACACTATATATGTATAGAGAAATTGGATCGCTCTTCAATTATATAATTTTTTTTGTTTATCAATTCAAACGCATTACTGTTACTGCTATGACTATAAACTAAAAAAGTATCAACTTTTACTATGAACATTAATGCACAATAAATACTTTTTTATTTGAATTCATAGTTTATATAAATCAAGTTTTAAAATTATAATTCTAATTTGAATACTCTATTTTTAATAACATTAAAAAGATGAACTAAAATCTAATCCAAAGATATCTTTTATTAATAAAAAATCATGAATCATTCGAACAGAAATAATTATTTTTTGAGTTATGAAAGTTGTTCTTAATTCTAGACAATCAAAGCCCAAGTTGTAGGTTTTGCTACTAAAATAATGAAAGACAAGACTGTGGCCACTTGATCACAAACCACAAGCCGAAGCAGCCCGTAGAAAAGGGAGAAAGGTATCTCAGACAGGCAAAAGAATTCGTTTAGAGAGAGAAAGAAAGAAGCTCTAATCGAAATGTAGAGAGAGAGAGGCTCGTGTCCATGACCTAAAAGAGAATCTAGTGTACTCATCATATTTAAAATGAGTTGTTTTATTATTTGTTTTCAATATGATAAATGTGTTTTAATGTGGTTTCATGCTAAAATTTGCCTAAATAAGTATAATGTTATTCAAGATATTATATTTATTATCCATTAAATAACATCTGAAGAACAAGATCTGTGTTATACCTTGGATCTTTCTATCCTGGGTTTCAAAGAACATGATATGTTATTGGACTTTTTCATTCTAGGTTATTAAAAAATGATGAGCACACTTATATTGGATTATTATGGTTTGAAAAATTTATAATATTTATTAAGTAATGTCTGAAGAACAAGGCTATTATTGGACTATTCTATCCTGGCCTCCTTAATAAGTGATAAGGACATTAAATTGAATTTTAAAATGGAATTATTATGTGATAATCAAATTAATTTTAGTGGTTAATATCTTAGATATCATGTATTAATTGGTACTATTATAAAAAAAAAAAAAAAAAGGTTTAATATTAGACCTTATCATCCGGGGTCTATTGATAAATAATAAAAATAATTAATTCATCAATCAAAAAATAATGGATCCTATTACTCGATCACTACCAAATAAGATCTAATATAACATCATTCCATCTTGGGTTAGTTAATAACTAATAGAAATAATTAATACAAAAACAATCTTATTACCATTTGGTGTTATTAATTTTTATTTTATTATCTTTTATTTTTCATTATTATCTTTAAAATCATTTTTATTTTATCTTTTAAATTTATTAATTGTCATATATTTATATCACATACATTGCCATAACCAATTAATAATGATGTATATTTTATAATAAAAAAAAGGTTCAAATCTCATAAACTACGTATTTTTTTCAACGTTTTCTCCTAATTGAAATAATTAATGAGCGGCAAATCACTTATGTTTAAAGAAGAAGGTAATTCGATTTCATGTTTAACGAAATAATTTCTTTGTTTTCTTCGAAGACAACAATTGACTTTGATCGGATTGATTAAGTTCTTATAGCTCAAGGCACCAAGATGTAAATACACTTGTATATTCAATTTTCTTATTCCAAATTGCCAATATACCACTCCTCTTGAGCTTGCCTTCTCTCCTCCTGTTGCACCACTACATGATTTCATAAATATTTTACCTATGAAAATATTTTGTCAATATGTGATTCAACATTAATCGAAATTTTTTTTACCAGATAACATCATCGACGAAAAACATCAATTAACTTTCTTTTCGTTGGTAATACCTCATTCTATCGCTGAATCAATCGGTAAAAAAAAATACATTTGCCGATGGTTTTAAAGACGGAAATTACACGCCAAAAAAAAAAATTCCCACTTGAAATATACCAACGGCTTTATTCCATCGATGATTGTGTGAAATACTGATGGAATACACCATCAGTAACGTTGCCCGTTAGTTTACCAATTTGGTTTCAATCAAAATGTTATTTTTATTTTATGTCAATTTGTTTTAGGTCCTTTTGTTAAATTGATTTTTCTTTTTCATTTTACCCTTCAATCAAATATAAAATTTATTTAGTTTTTTTAATTTTGATCCTCCTTTTAATTGTTATTTTTTTTAATTCTTTTGTATAATTGAATATTGTTTTCTAATTTTATCATTTTAATATTTAATTGGTTGAGAATTGAGCTTTATGTTTTTTTTAGATAGTGTGTTTTGAGTCTAGTAACTTAGGTCATGAATTTAAAAAGTTACCACTGCTTGATTTTTTTTTTATAAAATAATTTGAATTAATTAAAAGACAAAGCTATCCCTCATTTTACCCAATAACAACGGAAAAACCAATAGGCAATTACAAAAATGCCCTTAGATTCAAGGCGTAAAAGATTAAACCCTGAGGGCAAGGAGTTATTTTGACTATGCAAATAAAAGGATAAGACCAAAACATCCCTCTTTAGCAGCCAAAATATTTTTGTACATAAGGGAAAATATGTTATTTTATTGAGTACCTTATAATTAAAAATAAAAATCTACCATTTAATGGCATCCAACAATGTATTATTCTTAAGGGTATTTACATCATTTTTATTATGCAATTTAAAACACAAATACTCATCCTACCCTCGGTCAATTTAAGAATATAAAAATACCCACATTGCAAAGACAATCTGTTTGAACTTTCATTTGCCTCTCAATATAGAGTGTGATCTTAGTCGGCTTTTACATGAAGAAATTCTCTCTAAAGCTCAAATGGGATTACAGGGAAAACATTTTAATTTTTTAATTGGAAAGGGATAACAGAGATGGATTTTCCTCATTTCAGACGCAAGCTATTAGAACTGATAAATTTTAACCTTATCCATTGTAGTTTATTTGAACTTTACAAGGAACAACATTTTGTGAGTCTATGTGAGCAAATTCACCACATGCCATTATGCATACAACAAAAAGCACAACTTAAGAGATATGGTGTGTGGGTAATTACACATTTTTATTTTTCATGTCATTTTGGCATAAAGTTTATTTGGTCACCTCATTGAAGGAGTCACTTGACTCATTAACTCACTTTTCATCCTATTAAGTACTTGATCTTCCTTTTAGCACATAATTTTGTAATCATCTACCCATTAAAGTTTCATGTATTGTCAATCACCATCTTTTTAAGTGAACCATATTAACAAATCAATTCTTTTTTAATGAACTGCTTGACTACCTTTTGAGTCACATGAACATAAGAGCAAGCTTCTATGTATTTTATGAAATAACCAATTGCTACCAAGATAAACCAATGTTCATTTCTGGCTTTCAGGTTGATAGGTCCAATCATATTTATTCTCACGTTGTGAATGGCCAAGGTGATTCCATGTTGAATAAAGGTGTTGGAGGTGCATGAACCTTGTTACTATAAACATAACATTTGAGACATTTTCTAAAATAATCTATGTAGTCTCTCTCCATTGTTGTCCGGTGAAACCCCAAGAATTTACAACTTAAATATGTAGATGACTCGGTGAAAACTCTGTAAAACCCCAACAAAAAACTTCACCATGATGAATTGAATAATGAGAAACAAAATAGAAATGGTAGTAAATTGTAAACCCTCGATCAAATTTCATGATGTTAATAAAATAACTAATAATTTAGAACCAGAAATAAGATGAGTTGGTTAAAGTAAAATAAAATGGAATAGTATTGAATTATTAGAAAAAAAAATTTGGAATGAGATTTTTCGCATGGTATTTTAAAAGCGAATTAAGAAAAGGCATCTGGTTGAATGAAAAAGGTACCCATATGTTTTTCATTCAACCAAATGCCTTTTCATAGTTTGCTTTATAGATCTGCTATATAAATAGCAAAATTATATAGAAAATACCTAGGATGACTAAATGAAAGAGAGAGAGAGAATACCTTGATAGCATAAACTTAAATGACTATATCTTTGTATTTCACTATTGGATTCGGCTGGGTTTTAGATATATTATATTCCTTACCACCCTCTAACATCTAACTGTTAGATCTGAAGGCTCTGGTTTTGTGTGATAAATTTAAAAAATATCATCTTGAATTATTTTGAGTCAAATTACAATCCTTTTTCAGTTCACCCATTCTATTTTTTTTATTTAAAATTTTTTTTTCATTCTTTTGATTGTTATTTGTTATGCTTGGGATTAAGTTTTAGATTTTTTTTCACAATTTCATCTTCATTGAGTTTTTTTCCTATCAAATTTAATCCCTATTATTTTGATTGTTAATTTTTTAAATTTGAAGAGTTTTTTTCAATTTATTTTTTTATTATTTCATAATTCAACATTAAATTGGTTGAAAATTAAATTTTTTCATTGAACTTGGATCTAGGATTTAAAAAGGTTATAAATTTGAGATCTTAGCCCAGATTTAGAATGTTCGTCTGTTTTTGCTTGGTTTATTTTTTTTCTTTTCTGATTAAATTTTTATAGATATAATTTTATCATTTAAACATTATATCATTAGAAATTAGGCATAATTTTTCTTTATCTATCTGCCGTATGATTTTTCATGAATTTTTATTGGACACTGTTAGACAAAATAATGCAGGATGGATTTTGACATGTTCAAGTTTGATAAGACATCTACATGCATCAAACTATATATATTTATGACAAAAACGAGCATACTTTTTCCCCCATCGTTGCATCGCGATGAAATTTTCTCAGAGCATTCTAAAGGTATGTTCCTGATAGGGTTGGCTGGTATTCATCGAAGGTCGAGAATATTATGCCTAAATTCAGCCCTGAATATGTTGTTTTAATTTTCTTTATTTTTCTAGATATTTTCAGATTCTTTTCTCTACTTTTCTTATTATTTCAGGATTTCTTTTCATTTCTAATTAAATTTGATCGGTTTAGTGCCTATTTAAATAGCAAAAATATTTTATAATATGAAACATATATATATATATATATATATATATATATATATATATATATATATATAATTTAGGGCAATGACCTTGGACTTGAGAAACCCTGATTTTTCAAAATTGTTTTTCTTTTTTGTGTTTCTTTGATTGAGTGGCCCTTGACTATTCCTCTCTCCTAAGATAAAAGGGGACCAAACAATTATCATCTTCACGTTGCTAATCAAGATTTTCCTTGTGAAATATCATGTAGCATCCACACTTCCAGCCAAACCTTAATCACCACAAGCTAATTTGCCAATATCAATAAGCTCACTTCATGTCCCAGAATTCTTCCATCCTGTGACTTCATGATCGCTAGTGTCAGAATCATCAAATGACTGATTGGTACAAATGTTGAAACAAAATCAAAATCTAGATTGAGATAATAGCTAGCATCAAAACTAAATTAACACGTAAAATTTGTTACGATAGAGAGAGAGAACAAATTCAATTCCAAAACCTAAACAGGAGATGAGTCATACAGCCTTAGGAGAGATGATAATTGAAAAAAAAAATTGTTATGTGAAGTTTTTGCGAAGAATTTAACACTCCCAAAATGTATATGATTAGAAAAAACAAAGTAATAGAAAAGCGTCAGATATCAGAGAAAGCAAGACAGCGAGGAAATATTGATTAGTTATTGAAGAACATCCATCGTAATTTCATAGGATGCGATTACAGAATACACCGTAAATTTATAGAAAACAACTGAAATAGCATAATCAAACAATTTGAATGATTGAACACACTGTTTGCATGATAGTGAGTATGAGAAGAACAGTAGCTGCTACAAGAGAGGTTATTGTCCATGGATTGTCGAAATACTTCTGTTTCAAGGCTGCCTTCCATTTGTGTCTCCGTTTTCTGCAGTACTTGTTCAGATCTTCAACTAAACCAGAATAGTAGAAAGTGTCAATGGCGAGAGTATTTTCCTTGGAAAGATTGCGGAAAAGGCTTGCAACTGCTTCATTATCAGGGAGACCATTTTCTAGGATTCCATTCTGAACGAGTATTTCCACATCCTTAGCTGAGGTGACAAGGAAAGAGAGCATTGTAATGTAGTCACATACATATATATTTACACCGCAATGGCATTGCTCAAAGGCTTGGAGATTTCTTAATAGGATTTCTGTATGATCGTCTATAATTTTATGTGGAATCTCCAACGTACCTTTATTGTCATCAAATTTTATGTCGAGTAGGTTTATGCTGGACCCTAACTTGAACTTCATTCCAGCTTGATGGAGCTCTGCAACACTAGGAATTGTTAAATTTGTAAGTTGAGTTGGCTGCATCTGCTGTGATGGCCGCTGACAGATTGCTAGATAGCCAACAAAATGCTCTGGTCTAGACAACTTGAAGTGCTTCGAAATGTCCCTTGGCACCCATGAATCCCATTTACATGACAAGAGATCATGAGTAACTTCTATCATGGAATGCTCCTTACAATGGTGCTGTATTTTGGATAGATTGAACAAGTCCTCAACAATGAAGAATGGAAGCTGATTTTCAAGCAAGCACAAATCAAACTGTATTTCTTCTCTCGTCCATAGTTTATTGAATATGCGGTCACTATATGCTCCTTGGATATCAGAGGAAAATGATTTCAGAAAGAACATGATGAGAAAGGAGCAATCCAGCAACACCATTTCCACAAATTCCTCTTTACTTAGATTATCAAAGGTTTCTGCATAACAATTACGCAATCTACTCTCTCTCTCTGCAATAGCTGCAATGAAAACCTTCACACTTACCTTGCACAATTCAAGAAACTGCCTGAGGTACAGTCTCTTTTGCTCTTCCATTTCTTGTAGCTCTTTTTTTCCGTGGTGAAAGGGGCCAATGGAAATTACTTGAGGTGTGTAAGCCTTTTCATTTAACTCACGCAGTCGTTTTGGAACTCTGTAGATGAAACACAGATCTGAAAAGGAACGCAAGCTTTTCAACTTTCCTTCCACAGACTCTGCTAATTTGGCAATGTCAAGAGAAACATGATCGGGACTGACCTTTGGCACTCTTGGTGTTCCAGAAACGGTCATCCTGTGCCTACACAATTATCAAATCGTTAGATAAATGCTAAGAAAAGAAAAATCAAGAAAAAAAAGTTAAAGGAGATGAAAATATCATAATCAAGCACAGGATTCCCAGTTAACCATAAGAATATTTGTAAGGAATCAAACATGATTATTATTAAAAGCATGTCGTTGGCTAGCTACTTGAAAGCGGGATAAATTAAAAATCCATAGCTTCTCTACATTAAAACTTACAAGCTCTCTTCTGAACAAAAACAAGATAATTCTGAAATTTTTCTGAAGGCTTTTCTTGAAAAATGTTTTCAACTATTTTGCACAGGAGATAGCAATTAAAAAGGCAACACTAAGCGGAGGGAAATGGAGCGACTTGGGTGACCCGTAATTTGTTCAGCAGTGGTCAATTAAAACGGCAACACTCTGTGGGGGAAATGGAGCGCCTTTCATGACCACACCAGTAATTTGTTCGGCACTGGTCAATTCTACTTCGATTGGTGGTTTTTTGTTTTTTAATTATAACAGTATATTTCAGTTTTAGAGCATTTCATGATTCGGAGTTTTATATATATAAATATAATTTTAATTCAAATTTAAATATCAATAAAAAAAAAAATTAAATTAATATACTCGATCGCTGGTCTAAAAAAATCGCAAAAATAATATTTAATTAAAAATTTAAAAACAATATTTTTTTTAAAAAAAAAATAATATTAAAATATGGAACCATCCTGCACACCCTTGTCGGCCCGTGACAACCATCCTGGACGCCGTTGTCAGGAAACAGGTTTGGATTTTCGGTGATTCTTCCATGAAGTTTCAACTTTCACGTGTTCGTATCAATGCATCTAGAAAGTAAAGTTTTTCTCAAACCAGCTGAAAAAATAATTTCCAAACTAAATAGAAGCTAATACCCACATTTAGTATATGCGCAATAAGGTGTGCTGCGCATGTCACTAACAAATTTCATTTTAAGTTTTTACTCTCTTAAATAAAATTAATTACTTATTCAGGAATCAACATTTTTTTTTTTATAAAGATTCAGTGGCATGAAATAAATAAAATAATATAATAGCTAGAAAGAAAAAATAACATGGCAAAAAAAAAATTAAGAAAGAGAAAAAAAAAATAAAAACATTAAAGAAACATCAAAACTGAGACAATTAAATACCAAGTACCGTAGAAAAATATATTTGCATGGTGTTGAATCCATAGAAACCATGGAAAGCCAACTTCAAAGTCAACGGTTAGTAGTCTAAAGGTATATAAGGACATGCTCACTTGATAGACTCTCATAGCTACCTCTAGGGGTGTTCAAAATAACCGATTAACCAAGAAAACTGACAAAACTGAAGAAAAATTAACCAAAAAAAACCGAACCGAAAGTAAAAAAACGATTAAACCGATTTAAAAAACCATAAATGTTAACAGGTCCGGTTCGGTTTCGGTTTTGACCTAGAAACCGAGCCAACCGAACCGGACCCATTAAACCATTAAAAAAAAAATACTATAAATAGTTAAGTTAACCTAATTGGACTCCCTCTCTAACCCTAATATATTCTCATCTCACTTATCTTACAATCACAAAGCCGTCTTCATCTTCCTTCCCATTTTCAACAAAAACCCATCCTTAATAATTAATTCACAATCTTCCTTTCCCATAAACCTTCTTAATTGAAGCAACGACACTAAGGTAAATGACTAAATTCCATCTTCTTTGATTCTTTATTTTATGGGTTTGAATTTTGAAAGTATTTCTAAATTTCTAAGTCTATTCCATCTTTATCTTCATATTTTTATTTTCCAGAAATCGTCTCCATCTCCATCTTTTCTAGAAACCGTCTCCATCTTTCAGGCGTCTTTATTTTAGCAACAACAACAAGGTAAATTCCATCTTCATCTTTGATTCTTTGTTTAGTGGGTTTACAGCAATCATATGATTTGTCTCTCTTTTGCTACGGATGAGGTCGCTGTAAATAAAAGGAGACACAATAAAACTTGGACACACAATAAAACTTGACAGATGGCACTACCAGAAAATCGCTAAATACCAACGGACATACCGACGGAATTTTTTCTGTCGGTATTTTTCGGCCGAAATCACCGACGGAAAATATTCGTCGGTCATTCGGTCGGTAATTACCGACGGACTATTTCCGTCGGTAATTACCGACCGAAAATTCAGAATTAATGAAAAAAGGGCGGGCAGTAGCGTGGAGGTTTTGGCGGGTGATTTTTCCGACGGAATCACCGACGAAATTAAAAACTGGGGCCCGTACGCGTGATGGGACCTATTCACCGTCAAAAAATACCGACGGAATCACCGACGGATTTGAAATGCCAGATCCGTACCAGTGACGTGACGGGTGCACCGTTAAAAATACCGACGGAATCACCGATGGATTTGAACAGCAGGTCCGTGCGGTGACGTGTCGATTGCCCGTCAGAATTACCGACGGTTTTGCCGACGGATTCACCGACGGTATTAATGTCCGTCGGTAAGTCCGTCGGCAAAAGTTAATATATGGCTCCTCTGCCGACACTCTCTCCCCCATTTCTCCTTCTTCTTCCTAATCCTAACCCTCCCCATCTGCAAAATAACCAGCCCCCCCTCACCCCAAAACAAGAATTTTTCTCATCTCAGCACAACAAGTTGTATTTGTTTTGTGGTCACAGCATCCGTGTTCTGATTTACCGACGGATTTTATCATTTTTTGTAAGTAATTCTATCTTTTAAATTTTAACATTTAAATGTTAATTTTATTGTTTTTTTTAGTATATGTATTATTTTTTTTTAGTAGATGTACATGTTTTATTGTTATTTCTCAAACAAACTTGTAGTATATGAATGTATAATTTTATACTTGTTATGGTTTGTTTTAGATTTTGTAAGATTGTATTTGTTTGAAAATTGTTAAAATTTAATTTGTAGAATTACCGAATTACATGTTTGTGTTTTGAAATAATTAAGAGCTTGCTTAATTAATGGGTCCTTTTTATAGAGGTTCGATAGAAGTCATGGATGATCGTTTCATGGATGTATCTAGATCACCCCAAGGATTGCGGAGGATGGATTATTGTAACGGGGTTCAGGGTTTTATTAATTTCGCAACATCTATTCCCAGAAATTTTACTGGAGGCGGTATTAGGTGTCCATGCAGGAAGTGTCAAAATA
>NC_133302.1:1619196-1635434 GCF_005239225.2 Populus alba | reverse complement strand
TCCATCGTAATTTCATAGGATGCGATTACAGAATACACCGTAAATTTATAGAAAACAACTGAAAATAGCATAATCAAACAATTTGAATGATTGAACACACTGTTTGCATGATAGTGAGTATGAGAAGAACAGTAGCTGCTACAAGAGAGGTTATTGTCCATGGATTGTCGAAATACTTCTGTTTCAAGGCTGCCTTCCATTTGTGTCTCCGTTTTCTGCAGTACTTGTTCAGATCTTCAACTAAACCAGAATAGTAGAAAGTGTCAATGGCGAGAGTATTTTCCTTGGAAAGATTGCGGAAAAAGGCTTGCAACTGCTTCATTATCAGGGAGACCATTTTCTAGGATTCCATTCTGAACGAGTTATTTCCACATCCTTAGCTGAGGTGACAAGGAAAGAGAGCATTGTAATGTAGTCACATACATATATATTTACACCGCAATGGCATTGCTCAAAGGCTTGGAGATTTCTTTAATAGGATTTCTGTATGATCGTCTATAATTTTTATGTGGAATCTCCAACGTACCTTTATTGTCATCAAATTTTATGTCGAGTAGGTTTATGCTGGACCCTAACTTGAACTTCATTCCAGCTTGATGGAGCTCTGCAACACTAGGAATTGTTAAATTTGTAAGTTGAGTTGGCTGCATCTGCTGTGATGGCCGCTGACAGATTGCTAGATAGCCAACAAAATGCTCTGGTCTAGACACCTTGAAGTGCTTCGAAATGTCCCTTGGCACCCATGAATCCCATTTACATGACAAGAGATCATGAGTAACTTCTATCATGGAATGCTCCTTACAATGGTGCTGTATTTTGGATAGATTGAACAAGTCCTCAACAATGAAGAATGGAAGCTGATTTTCAAGCAAGCACAAATCAAACTGTATTTCTTCTCTCGTCCATAGTTTATTGAATATGCGGTCACTATATGCTCCTTGGATATCAGAGGAAAATGATTTCAGAAAGAACATGATGAGAAAGGAGCAATCCAGCAACACCATTTCCACAAATTCCTCTTTACTTAGATTATCAAAGGTTTCTGCATAACAATTACGCAATCTACTCTCTCTCTCTGCAATAGCTGCAATGAAAACCTTCACACTTACCTTGCACAATTCAAGAAACTGCCTCAGGTACAGTCTCTTTTGCTCTTCCATTTCTTGTAGCTCTTTTTTTCCGTGGTGAAAGGGGCCAATGGAAATTACTTGAGGTGTGTAAGCCTTTTCATTTAACTCACGTAGTCGTTTTGGAACTCTGTAGATGAAACACAGATCTGAAAAGGAACGCAAGCTTTTCAACTTTCCTTCCACAGACTCTGCTAATTTGGCAATGTCAAGAGAAACATGATCGGGACTGACCTTTGGCACTCTTGGTGTTCCAGAAACGGTCATCCTGTGCCTGCACAATTATCAAATCGTTAGATAAATGCTAAGAAAAGAAAAATCAAGAAAAAAAAGTTAAAGGAGATGAAAATATCATAATCAAGCACAGGATTCCCAGTTAACCATAAGAATATTTGTAAGGAATCAAACATGATTATTATTAAAAGCATGTCGTTGGCTAGCTACTTGAAAGCGGGATAAATTAAAAATCCATAGCTTCTCTACACTAAAACTTACAAGCTCTCTTCTGAACAAAAACAAGATAATTCTGAAATTTTTCTGAAGGCTTTTCTGGAAAAATGTTTTCAACTATTTTGCACAGGAGATAGCAATTAAAAAGGCAACACTAAGCGGAGGGAAATGGAGCGACTTGGGTGACCCGTAATTTGTTCGGCAGTGGTCAATTAAAACGGCAACACTCTGTGGGGGAAATGGAGCGCCTTTCATGACCACACCAGTAATTTGTTCGGCACTGGTCAATTCTACTTCGATTGGTGGTTTTTTGTTTTTTAATTATAACAGTATATTTCAGTTTTAGAGTATTTCATGATTCGGAGTTTTATATATATAAATATAATTTTAATTCAAATTTAAATATCAATTAAATAAAAAAAATTAAATTAATATTACTCGATCGCTGGTCTAAAAAAATCGCAAAAATAATATTTAATTAAAAATTTTAAAACAATATTTTTTTTAAAAAAATAATATTAAAATATGCAACCATCCTGGACGCCCTTGTCAGGAAAACAGGTTTGGATTTTCGGTGATTCTTCCATGAAGTTTCACGTGTTCGTATCAAAGCATCTAGAAAGTAAAGTTTTTCTCAAACCAGCTGAAAAAATAATTTCCAAACTAAATAGAAGCTAATACCCACATTTAGTATATGCGCAATAAGGTGTGCTGCGCATGTCACTAACAAATTTCATTTTAAGTTTTTACTCTCTTAAATAAATTAATTACTTATTCAGGAATCAACATTTTTTTTTTTATAAAGATTCAGTGGCATGAAATAAATAAAATAATATAATAGCTAGAAAGAAAAAATAACATGGCAAAAAAAAAAAAATTAAGAAAGAGAAAAAAAAATAAAACATTAAAGAAACATCAAAACTGAGACAATTAAATACCAAGTACCGTAGAAAAATATATTTGCATGGTGTTGAATCCATAGAAACCATGGAAAGCCAACTTCAAAGTCAACGGTTAGTAGTCTAAAGGTATATAAGGACATGCTCACTTGATAGACTCTCATAGCTACCTCTAGGGGTGTTCAAAATAACCGATTAACCAAGAAAACTGACAAAACTGAAGAAAAATTAACCAAAAAAACCGAACCGAAAGTAAAAACCGATTAAACCGATTTAAAAAACCATAAATGTTAACAGGTCCGGTTCGGTTTCGGTTTTGACCTAGAAACCGAGCCAACCGAACTGGACCCATTAAACCATTAAAAAAAAAAATACTATAAATAGTTAAGTTAACCTAATTGGACTCCCTCTCTAACCCTAATATATTCTCATCTCACTTCTCTTACAATCACAAAGCCGTCTTCATCTTCCTTCCCATTTTCAACAAAAACCCATCCTTAATAATTAATTCACAATCTTCCTTTCCCATAAACCTTCTTAATTGAAGCAACGACAGTAAGGTAAATGACTAAATTCCATCTTCTTTGATTCTTTATTTTATGGGTTTGAATTTTGAAAGTATTTCTAAATTTCTAAGTCTATTCCATCTTTATCTTCATATTTTTATTTTCCAGAAATCGTCTCCATCTCCATCTTTTCTAGAAACCATCTCCATCTTTCAGGCGTCTTTATTTTAGCAACAACAACAAGGTAAATTCCATCTTCATCTTTGATTCTTTGTTTAGTGGGTTTACAGCAATCATATGATTTGTCTCTCTTTTGCTACGGATGAGGTCGCTGTAAATAAAAGGAGACACGATAAAACTTGGACACACAATAAAACTTGACAAATGGCACTACCAGAAAATCGCTAAATACCAACGGACATACCGACGGAATTTTTTCTGTCGGTATTTTTCGGCCGAAATCACCGACGGAAAATATCCGTCGGTCATTCGGTCGGTAATTACCGACGGACTATTTCCGTCGGTAATTACCGATCGAATTACCGACCGAAAATTCAGAATTAATGAAAAAAGGGCGGGCAGTAGCGTGGAGGTTTTGGCGGGTGATTTTTCCGACAGAATCACCGACGAAATTAAAAACTGGGGCCCGTACGCGTGATGGGACCTATTCACCGTCAAAAAATACCGACGGAATCACCGACGGATTTGAAATGCCAGATCCGTACCAGTGACGTGATGGGTGCACCGTTAAAAATACCGACGGAATCACCGATGGATTTGAACAGCAGGTCCGTGCGGTGACGTGTCGATTGCCCGTCAGAATTACCGACGGTTTTGCCGACGGATTCACCGACGGTATTAATGTCCGTCGGTAAGTCCGTCGGCAAAAGTTAATATATGGCTCCTCTGCCGACACTCTCTCCCCCATTTCTCCTTCTTCTTCCTAATCCTAACCCTCCCCATCTGCAAAATAACCAGCCCCCCCCTCACCCCAAAACAAGAATTTTTCTCATCTCAGCACAACAAGTTGTATTTGTTTTGTGGTCACAGCATCCGTGTTCTGATTTACCGACGGATTTTATCATTTTTTGTAAGTAATTCTATCTTTTAAAATTTTAACATTTAAATGTTAATTTTATTGTTTTTTTTAGTATATGTATTATTTTTTTTTAGTAGATGTACATGTTTTATTGTTATTTCTCAAACAAACTTGTAGTATATGAATGTATAATTTTTATACTTGTTATGGTTTGTTTTAGATTTTGTAAGATTGTATTTGTTTGAAAATTGTTAAAATTTAATTTGTAGAATTACCGAATTACATGTTGTGTTTTTGAAATAATTAAGAGCTTGCTTAATTAATGGGTCCTTTTTATAGAGGTTCGATAGAAGTCATGGATGATCGTTCATGGATGTATCTAGATTCACCCCAAGGATTGCGGAGGATGGATTATTGTAACGGGGTTCAGGGTTTTTATTAATTTCGCAACATCTATTCCCAGAAATTTTACTGGAGGCGGTATTAGGTGTCCATGCAGGAAGTGTCAAAATAAAAAGTATCTGCATCCAGATGTTGTAATGATGCATCTTCTACACAAAGGGTTTGTGGAGGATTACGAGTGTTGGTATGCACATGGAGAGGTATTTGTTAGTAATAGGAGAATGGGAGAAACGGTGGTTGGGTCAACTTCTAGTGCTAGCAACGTGCATGAAGCGGCAAATGACAACATTAATCCTTACAGAAACATGGTTATGGATGCAATGAGAATGAATCAAGATAATGTCAATCAATGTCCAATCGTAGAAGAAGAACCTAATGCAGAGGCAGCTAGGTTTTTTGATTTGTTGAAAGATTCTGACGAACCATTATGGGATGGCTGCACAAACCACAGTAAATTATCGGCTGTGGCACAGGTGTTCACCATCAAGTCAGATCACGGGTTGAGTGAGGCCGGGTATGACAAAATTATTGATTGGGCAAGAAGCATTTTACCAGAAGGGAACAGGCTTAAAGAGAACTTCTATGCTGCGAAGTCCATGATGAAACCCCTCGGTTTAGGATACTAGAAAATTGACATGTGCCCTAACTTCTGCATGTTATACTACCTTGAAAATGTTGTGATGACCGAGTGCATGACATGCGGGCATTCCCGTTACAAACCCAGAACTGGCAGGGGGAAGACTCTAATGGCATATAAAAAACTTAGAAATTTCCCGATCACACCTAGACTGCAGAGGTTATTTATGTCACCAAGGACTGCTGAGCACATGACATGGCACCAAACACACGATGTCGTTGATGGTGTGATGGTGCATCCTTCTGATGGCGAAGCGTGGAAACGCTTTAACAGTGTTCATCCTGACTTTTCTGCTGAATCAAGGAATGTTCGACTTGGGTTGTGTACAGACGGGTTCAACCTATTTGGGTCATTTGCTGCTCCCTATTCTTGTTGGCCGGTCATTCTCACAGTTTATAACTTGCCACCGGGAATGTGTATGAGGCCGGAGTTCATGTTTCTATCTACTGTCATACCCGGTCCAAGCAGCCCGGGGCGGAATATAGATGTTTGTCTTCGACCGTTGATAGATGAGCTGGCGCAGTTGTGGTCCTCCGGATCTCTGACTTATGATATATCTAGGAAACAAAATTTCCTTATGAGGGCGGCTTTGATGTGGACTATCAGTGACTGTCACCGTCGCTTCTTGCCACTTAATCACAGGTTCAGAAAGAACAGAAAAGATTTCTTTGTTGGTAGAGTTGAAAAAGATGTTGCATCCCCGCGTCTTTCTGGTGAAGAATTGCATCATGTTGTATCAGAGTACGGTGACATTGTGTTTGGCCTTCAATCAGGTAAGCAAATGTTTCCTGGTTTTGGTTTGACCCATAATTGGGTAAAGCGAAGTATCTTTTGGGAGCTTCCGTATTGGAAGACTAATCTTCTCCGCCATAACCTTGACGTCATGCACATTGAAAAGAACGTGTTTGAGAATATTTTCAACACCGTCATGGATGTGAAGGGGAAGACAAAGGACAACATGAAGGCTAGATTGGATATAGCTTTATACTATAACCGTAAAAATATGGAGTTGGTTGATGACGAGTCACGGGTTGCAAAACCAAGGGCAAGCTTCGTGTTAGAGAAAAACGCACAACTGCTAGTCTACAAATGGCTTAAGAGTCTGCGTTTCCCGGATGGACATGCATCGAACATATCAAGGCTTGTTAACATAGAGGACTGCAGATTGTATGGAATGAAGAGCCATGACTGCCACATGTTTATGCAAACACTCATCCCATTAGCTTTTCGTGATTTGTTGCCAAAGGGAATATGGGATGCACTAACGGAGATCAGTCATTTCTTCAGAGATATATGCTCCAGCAAGATGAATGTTGAGCACATTGAGATGCTTCAAACGAATATCATCGAGACACTATGCAAACTTGAGATGATATTCCCTCCTTCATTTTTTGACTCAATGGAGCATCTCCCTATACATCTACCGTTCGAGGCAAAAGCTGGAGGACCGGTCCAGTATAGATGGATGTACCCATTCGAACGGTGAGATATTACAGTTGCAATGGAATTCATATCTTAAAGTATTTTCTATGTTTTTCTTATTTGAAAATACTTGAATTGTACTTCAATGCAGGTACTTGTTTAATCTAAAAAAAAAGGTTAAGAACAAGGCGCATGTTGAGGCTTCGATATCTGAGGCCTATATTGTT
The DNA here is from genome assembly GCF_005239225.2 of Populus alba. Lineage (NCBI taxonomy): Eukaryota > Viridiplantae > Streptophyta > Magnoliopsida > Malpighiales > Salicaceae > Populus > Populus alba. The sequence goes on along the minus strand of NC_133302.1, from coordinate 1,628,725 downwards.
GAAGAGATATCAACATTTATCTCGTACTATTTCGAACCTCATCTGAGAACAAGAATCAATCGCGTTCCACGGCATGACGATGGCGGTGAAGTGCCTTCCAGTGGGAACTTGTCAATATTCTCCAATACTGGACGACCCACACCTAAAAATGCTGTAAGAGGAAGATATTTGTCAGAAATAGAATTCAAACAAGCACACAACTATGTTCTATTTAACTGTGATGAGCTGAGACCATTTATTCAGTAAGTCTATATATGTGTAATAGTAATTAAACTTTGTCAGTAATATACTGTTAATTATATATTGTAATATCATACACTCATTATCACTTGCAGGCAACATCGACAATATTTGCTCTCCAATAACTCGCAGCTGACCGAATCCCAGATCTTTCAATTACAAGATGAACAATTTGCCACATGGTTCAGAACACATGTAAGCACTATCACAAACTCATTCTAACGTATGCATGTCATTACGAGATTCTCGTTCATTTACCGTGTATTGATGTACATTTAATTACATATATTTACAAGGTTTATCAAATGGGAAGGAGTGCGCCCAAGTCATTGTCTTCATTAAGCCTCGACCCTGAAAGAAAAGTTAAGTGCTACAACGGGTATTTTGTCAATGGATATGTTTTCCATACTGAAGAATACGGGCAAGGAAGAAAGACATACAACTGCGGTGTTTGTGTTAAGGGATCCACAAGTAGCCAGTTAGAAGTTGACTACTATGGTAGATTAGAAGAGGTCGTCGAACTGCAATATCATAGCGAGCAGAATAAAGTGTTTTTATTCAAATGCTATTGGTATGACACGACGGACAGAGGAATTAGAGTTGATCAGCACCATGGTCTGGTCAAAATCAACTCAAAAGCTAGACTCCGCAACATAAACGATGTCTTTGTTTTCGCAAAGCAATGTCAACAAGTTTATTACAAATACACCCCTTCATTTAGAAAGGATCGTTCAAGAGTTGATTGGTTGTCCGTTTTAAAAACGAAACCACGGGGTCGTGTCGAGGTTGTTCAGGATGAGAACGAAGACACAAGTGTGCGAGATGAAGTCTTTCAAGTTCGTGAGTTGGTTAAACCATATCGAGTTGCTCCTTCGATTGAATTGGAAGAAAATTCAAATTTTCGAGTTCTCGATGATAGTCTTGTTGATATTGACGGAGAGGAGTTGAATGTTGTTCTCAGCTCTAGCAGACAACCAAATGTCGATGAAGAAGATGATATCCATATTGAAGATTGCGATGAAGATGATGACAATTCAATTGACGAGGAAGAAGAAGAAAATTCCGACTAATTATGAACATGAAGCCCTATGTAAAAACATTTGTCTCATGTAATTTAGATTATTGATGATGTATTTTGTAAAACAAAATATTTACTGTATAAGCAATGTGGTTATTGTGTTTATGTGATGGACAGTTTATCAGTTAAGTTTCTGTAGGAAGGTAAACAGGCAATACAAAGACAAACTTTCCTGCATAATGCCACAATCACCGACGGACTCACCATCCGTCGGTATCTCACAGAGAGTTCGAAAATATTTACAACAAAATGCCACAATCACCGACGTCCATGCCGACGGACTCACCGTCCGTCGGTATCTCACAGAGAGTTCGAAAATATTTACAACAAAATGCCACAATCACCGACGGCCATGCCGATGGAATAACATCCGTCGGTATCTCACAGAGAGTTCGAAAATATTTACAACAAAATGCCACAATCACCGACGGCCATGCCGACGGACTCACCTTTCGTCGGTATCTCACAGAGAGTTCGAAAATATTTACAACAAAATGCCAGAATCACCGACGGCCATGCCGACGGAATAACATCCGTCGGCATCTCACAGTAAGCTCGAAAACATAAAACCACCATTGACGGTATTACCGACGGCGTAGCTCCGTCGGTAATTTGTCGGTTACCCATTTTACCGACAGAATTACCGACGGACCGCGCGTTTCCCAAAGTGCGTTAATTAATGCGCCCTTGAACTTGTCAGATTACCGACGGACTTCGAAAATTTTGGAGGGCTTTTAAAAATTCGGGGCGAAATTCGAAAAATACCGACGGAATTTTGACCTTGTACCGACGGATTTGTAACCTGTTACCGACGGATGTTAATTCCGTCGGTGGAGTCCGTCGGTAAAATTGACCTATAAGTTCCACCCCCGTCGCTTCGCCTCATTTTTTCTTCTTCTCCCCGCCGCTTCTTCTCTTCTCCTGCGTTTTTCAGCCTAGATTTTTCATTTTTTTCCCCCTCAATCCTTAAACACTTTCACCTTTAATCTCTAGCAAGATTTGGTGTTGTAAATCTTCATTATATTAAAAGGTATGTGTTTTTTTTCTAATTTATTTTATTTTATTTTATTTTTAGTTGTTTTTATTTTTGTTGTGTTGGTGTTTTTTTTGTTGCAATGTAGATAAAGTTTTGAATTTGACACATTATTAAGGTATGTATATTTCGTTCCCTTTTTTTTTGAATATTTTTTTGAATTTGTTGAATATTTGTTAATTTAATTGTTGAATAATTGAATTTAATTGTTGAATTTATTGAATATTTTTTGTTGTTGTGTTGTTAGAATTGTTATTAGGTAATTTAACTTAGAATTAGTTAAAGTTGAATTTTTTGAATATTTTTTGAATTTTTTGAATTTGTTGAATATTTGTTAATTTAATTGTTGAATAATTGAATTTAATTGTTGGATTTATTGAATATTTTTTGTTGTTGTGTTGCTAGAATTGTTATTAGGTAATTTAACTTAGAATTAGTTAAAGTTGAATTTTTTGAATATTTTTTGAATTTGTTGAATATTTGTTAATTTAATTGTTGAATAATTGAATTTAATTGTTGGATTTATTGAATATTTTTTGTTGTTGTGTTGCTAGAATTGTTATTAGGTAATTTAACTTAGAATTAGTTAAAGTTGAATTTTTTGAATATTTTTTGAATTTGTTGAATATTTGTTAATTTAATTGTTGAATAATTGAATTTAATTGTTGGATTTATTGAATATTTTTTGTTGTTGTGTTGCTAGAATTGTTATTAGGTAATTTAACTTAGAATTAGTTAAAGTTGAATTTTTTGAATATTTTTTGAATTTGTTGAATATTTGTTAATTTAATTGTTGAATAATTGAATTTAATTGTTGGATTTATTGAATATTTTTTGTTGTTGTGTTGTTAGAATTGTTTATTGTTAATTTAACTTAGAATTAGTTAAAGTTGAATTTTTGAATTTTTTTGAAATTTTTTGAATTTGTTGAATTGTAATTGTTAATTTTTTGAAGTATAATTTGTTGAATTTATTGAATTTATTTTTTGTTATATTTTTTATTGTTTTGAATATAATTATTGATTAATTTGTGAATTGTAATTGTTAACGTTGAATTTATCTTAGGATTAATAGTTGAATATGTTGGAATAATTAGTATAGATTGGTTCGATTGGTTGTGGCTATTGTTAATATTTGCAGGTTTGTGGATTTGGGTAGTATCTTTTTTAACTTTTGAATTTTATTTTACAATTATTAATATAAAATTGTTTAGATGCGCAAAATGAAAACCAGAGCTGGTCGTCAAGTCGAATCAAGTTCGTCTAGCAGCGATGATGATGTTTCCTTAGGTGCCTCTCAAGAAGAGGCACCTACACCACCTGCGCCGTCAACCGATGCTGCCTCTTCCAGCGATGTTTCACATCGCAGACGCGGCATGCCTTCGAAGCGGAATCAATTTAACCCGCCAGTTCGAGGGCACAGTGGAAGGACGATCTTTCAATGTAAGTTTGTTAATGTTTTAGTTTTTTTTATATAAAAAAAACAAATTTAAAACATAATTTATGAAGTAATCACAAATTAATTTCATTTCTTTTCAGGTTCACAAACATTGAGGCCGCCCAATTAATATCATCGGCGTTTAAAGCGTCGATGGAGATTCCATTGTTTCAATGGAGTCAGATATCCAGACATCCTGAATGGATGCCTCAAATCAATGCATGGTTTCGTAGATTTGAGGTTCGTGTTAATATATAATTTTCAGCTTATTTCTAATTATAAATTCATGTTATAATTGTAAATAAATTATTAACATTTTAAAAAATTATTTTTTATATACAGCATCGATTCTGCTGGGACGATGAACATGACAGTGTTGTGAGGAGGGTGTGGGAAAATCACGCGGCAATTAGGTAACATCGAAAACAATATGACTTTTTTTTACATAATTATTTATGTTTTGAAATGTAATTTTTTCGTGCGTGAATTAGGTTGCGTGATTTTTGGTATGACGCCCAGAAAAAAGCAAAAAAAAACAGCGAGGGATAAGGGGTTACAAGGCTGGAACGATGTTGCGGTTTGGAGGGATTTCAAACCAATATACATCCCGGAAGATATATGGCCGCACTATCTTCAGCACGTGACGTCTGAGCGGTTCACTCGACGCTCACAGTCCGGTGCCGGCAACCGGAATCGGCAAATTCATGGCTCGGTTACAACGCACACCGGCGGCTCCGTTCCGTTTGCTGCACATGCGAAACGGATGGTAAGATTAATTTAAATGAAATATATCGTTCAATTAATTTGTTGTTAATACATTTTTTTCATTATATATAGGCTACGTCTCTTGGACGTGAGCCGAGCCCTATGGAGCTGTTTGTGGAGACGCACGTGCGGAGTCATGACCGCCAAAAGGGGACGCAACAGTTCGTTGACAACCGTGCTCAACAGTTTGTGGTGTGTTTGTTTAACCATTTTATTTTGTAAGTTATTATTATGTTTATTGAATTGAATATGATTATTATTTTTTTCAGGAGACCTATAATAATCGGTTGAGGGAGAGATACGGGGATGATCCTTCGACCCATCCGGAATTCGATCCGGATTTGTGGATGGAGGCTGGATCGTCAGGTGGACCCGATAAAAATCGGGTTTACGGGCTCTCCAACACTACCGCTGCCAAGTTGCGGTCGACCGGTACTGCTTCAACCGGTGGGAGCTCCCAATCTGTATCGAGCTCCCAATCTAAGGAGTTTGTGGCCTTGCAGCAAAGGTGCGATCACCTATCAGAGGCGTACACACAACTCAAAGAAGAGCAAAGATTGGCGAACGAACAACACAGATTGGCGGACGAACAACGCAGAGCAGAGTCTGAACAACAAAGAGCGGCCTATGAAGAGCTTCGTCAAATGGTCATGAACATGACACAAGGCGGAACATGTGCGCCTAATCCTTTTTGGCCGCCTAACCCCCACCCTCCTCCTCCTCCTCCTCCTCCACCTTTATATTAATTGTTTTTTTTTTAAACACATTCATTTTGTAATGAATATTATTTAACTTTGAGTTTTTGTTGCTTAATATAAATTTTATTTGCATAATTGGTTTGTATTACTATTAATTTATATTATTTTTTCTAAATAATTAAAAAAAAAAATTACACAGGGATTTACCGACGGAATAAATCCGTCGGCATTGGACAGTGTCTGAGGTATGCCATCCCATCACCGACATACTCACCGACGGAAATAATCCGTCGGTATAAAAATACCGACGAATTTACAGACGGATTTATTCGGTCGGTATGAAATATCACCGACACTTTTGCCGACGGAGTTAGTCCGTCGGTATTTACATAACACCGACGGAATGTATTCCGTCGGTATATTCCAAGCGGGAAACTTTTTTTTTTGGCGCGCACAGGCCGTCGGTAAAACCGTCGGTAAATGTGTTTTTTTATTACCGACGGATATAGCGACGGAATGTGGAATCACCGACAAAAGGTATTCCGACGGGAGTATTCCGTCGGTAATATAGTCGGTAAATAATTTACCGACGAACGTTCTGTCACACACCGACGGAATATTTCCGTCGGTAAAACTGTGAAATCTTGTAGTGTGGGTCTATTCAAGTGCAAGATGGTTGTTGCGGTCTTCTGAAATTTTTTGAATATTTGCGTCAACTTTTATTATCCTTAAATAAGGTTGATCGAGGTATTGGAGCGTTAGTTCTGGGTTGCTGCGATCTGCGAATTTATTTGTTTCTTGTCATTGACCTGTGTTTTTTATCTCGTGGTCAATCGTCTTTCTCCCCGAATTCATCATTGAAGCGCAGCAGTAATTCCCAGTTAATATCACTTCATGGTAGACATTTGAAGTCTCCATCTGGTACTTGTTGTAGAACTAGTGGTCAGATGCAAGCAATCATTTTATACAAAATGTTTGTGGCAGAGCTGGCACTGTGGAGGATTTTGGACACGGACAGAGTTGGGATTTGGAACTGGACCTCGGATCATGGTTTCTAGGCCTTTTGAAATTCTGGACACTAGGCGGAAGTTGGACCTGGTATTTGTAGCCTTACAACTTACTTTAAGATCTGATCCTACCATAGAGTATAGCCTATAAATTTAAAAAGCTTATAACAAAATTAATCAAATTATAACATTTTAAAGAGTTTTGATTAAAAAGCCTATAAATTTAGCCCAACAAAAAAAATTTAACAGCCCAATTTAATTTAAGCCCATTAAAAAAAAGTCAAAAAAACCCATTAATTTAATGATTAGGTTTCCCGGTTTTTTAGCTGCAAAACCGGATTCAACCGAACCGGAATCCGGTTCGGTTTAAACCGGAATCCGGTTCGGTTCGGTTTGAAATTTAAAAAATATGAGGTACTTGGTTCGGTTGGTTTTTATGGTTGAAACCGAACCAAACCGAACCGTGAACACCCCTAGCTACCTCCAATGTTGACTTTGAATAGAAAATCTTTCTAGTGATACTATAAGTTTCATCATTGGAAATTTGATGTTTCTTTTATATCTAATTTTTTATTACATTCTTTTCTTTTTTCTATCTTTTTTTTTTTTTTGGCATGTTGCACGTGTATGGCATCGCAACGAAATTGTTCCACTTTAAATCTAAATGTAATATCTATCTGGCAAATATAGGGGGACAAGAAATTGTTGTCGTTTATTGGTGAAAAATAAAATAAGAGTCGTCATCTAGTATTTTGATCACTAGAAACCTTAACTGGTCTCAGAGATCAGGTACGGGGACTGATTGCGTAAAGAAAATGTATTAGCACCCCAAATACATTTTACCTAAGATAAGCTGCATTGTTTGATTGTCTAATAAAAAGCTAAGGTGTTATTGTATTTCTATTTGTTGGTCTGTTTATGGTTCAAGAAAAATCCTCATCAGTAAGAAGATCCTTATCTTATCGAGAAAAAACCTAACCGTTCTAACATCTATATGAAAACTATATTTTTAATATCAGGAATATGTTTTACGTATAAATTTATAATCCCAGATACTAAAAGAAGACAAAAGGATTTTTTTTAGAATTTTTAAAATATTATTGGCCAAGTTCTCATGGCTCTAACAAATTTGTTGTTAAAGCCAAAGTGCATGATAAATACATATATATTTTTTGAAATTTTCTTTTTTGTATGAAAATATAATGTGATGATTTTTATTTTTTGGAGAGACTAGGTCGTATGCATGAAAACAAAATATTTTTTTATTTTTTATATATTTTTTGATGTCTTGACAAAAACTAGATATTTTCATATCGAATTTGTATCTTTACAGTATAAAAATACAAACCGATATTGATAAAAATGCAGTAACAAACTTGCAGAAAATCACATATTTTTTTTAAATAATTCTTTGAAGAAAATCTTCGAACGGGTCAAACCCGACCCAAAAGAAAACCGGGCCAAAATCAGCCCAAAATAAATTGGGGTCTGGTTTCTACAGTTATACCAGCTGTCATTCCAGGGAGATATATGATTTATTCTTTGGCATCAAGCGATAAGAGAACAGGGAGATTTACTTTCTCAAATTCTATATGGTATATACATCTTTTCGTTCTTTATTCATTTATAAAGACACTAGTGGGTGCTGATGTCGCACCCACTAATGCAAATCAAATGAATTATTTTGGAAAATTTTCATTTTCAATTATCTATGTTTGGCAGAAAAGCTAGCCAAGAAAAGGTGGGATCCGTCGGCAGAATTGCTTGATTCATCCGGCCGCCTATACTCACATGCCTAATTAAAGACACATTTGTAAAAGATAATTATAGCATTATTGGTGCATAGAACAAGAGACGACATCACAAGTCCTCGTTTGTTTGTCCCACCAAGCAACTTGCAAGATGGCAAGTACTTGTTATAGTATTTGCTCACTTCTTCAGTATCTTCAAAAAAATGTCTCTAGCCAATTCTTGTGCACAGCTCCTCCCCTTCTTTCTTACTCTCTCCCTCTACATTAGCTTCTCCACCGCTGCTAATACCATCGGTGTAACCCACACGACAGTGGCTGTGGCTACTGACAATGTCCCTTTACCAAAGAAAGTTGCCACCTTCCTCCCTAGCGATATTTCTCCACCTACTGAGAAGTATTGGTACTCAAGGTTGCCCAACACTCCATTGCCAAAAGCCCTGAGATATCTTCTACAACCTGGTCATTATCCTTCAATCACCAGAGAATTCGCTAATGAAAACGTAAGTGCTATTGTTATCGTAAGAAGATATAGAATAATTTATAGCAGACGAGGCTACAAAAGAGGCGATAAAAAATCCCTGAACTCTGCCCTCCCTGACTCAACCATATTCTACCAGTACGACGATCTCCATCCAGGTAAAAAAAATGAAAGTTCTTTTCACGGAGAGTGGAACCAAGGTTAGTTTCTTGCCTCGTCAAGTCGCAGAGTCTATACCATTTTCGAGTGACAAAATACCAGATATTTTGAAGTACTTCGAACTAGAAGTCAACTCAAAAGAGGCTCAGGTTATCAGAGAAGAAATAGGAGGATGCGAGGAGCCAAACATGGAAGGAGAAGACAAAATATTGTGCTACATCTCTAGAGTCATTAATTTGATTTGACTGTTGAAAGGCTTGGCCAAAATGTGCGGGTACTCTCGACTGAAGCAGGCAAGAAGCAAGAGTATACGGTTTCAGCCGCAGTGAGAATGATTGGAGATCATAAAGCAGCAGTGTGTCACAAGATGAGATATCCTTATGCAGTGCACTATTGCCATGTAATCGCAGACACGGAGGTTGATGAGGTTCCATTAGTGGGTGCTGATGGCACAAAAGTGAAAGCTGTAACGGTTTGCCACCTCAACACATCAGCTTGGAGTCCAGACCATATGGCGTTTTCAAGTTTCTCAAAAATTAAGCCAGGACCTGCTGTTTGTCACTTTCTAGATAGTGATACTCTCGTTTGGGTGCCAAAGAAGGAATAAAAAAATGACTCCATGACCATAGATAAAAGCTTGGTATTGATCGGCAGAGGGCTTTTAATAAGTTTGCTTCCTTGCTGTTTATAATATGTATGTACTTCCGTCCCTTCCCTGTTGTCGTCGCTGTTTTTATGTTTTTCATACACACGCGAAGTCCATGACCATAGGTAAAAGCTTGGTATGGATCAGCAGAGGGCTTTAATAAGTTTGCTGCCTTGTTGTCGTTGCTGTTTCTAACATGTATGTACTTTTCTTTCCTTCCCTGCTGTCATAGCTGTT